>NW_015386204.1:1462797-1468464 GCF_001527695.2 Protobothrops mucrosquamatus | reverse complement strand
AGACAAAAATTAGATCTAGTGTGTGTCCTCCCGTGTGAGTGGGGGCATGAACTAATTGGGTCAAGTCCATGGTCGTCATGGAGGCCATGAACTCCCGAGCCACCGCCAACGTTTCACCCGCCGATGGCAGGTTGAGATCCCCCATAACTATAAGTCTGGGGGTCCCAACCGCCACCCCGGCTATCACGTCGGCCAGCTCGGGCAGGGCCGTTGACACATAGCAGGGGGACAGGTATATTATCAACAGGCCCACTTGCACCCCATGTCCCCACTTCACAAGGAGGGACTCCACACCGTCTATCTGAGGCACAGTGGCCTCCCTTGGACACAGACTCTCCCTTATAATGACCGCCACCCCACCGCCCCTACCCCGGGCTCTCGGCCGATGGAATGCCTGGAAACGTGGGCATAGATCGACAAGGGGAACTCCCCCTTCCATGCCCAACCAGGTCTCGGTAATACCTGCCAGGTCCGCTCCCCCCTCTTGAATCAGCTCTTGAATGAGGGGGGCCTTATTTACTACGGACCTGGCGTTGCACAACATCATTAACATATTAATTGTTCCCACAATTCCAGAAAGTTGGTTAGAAAAGCCACTTTCATGGCACTGAAAAATCTGCAAATCATCTATCACAAGTTCATATGTTAACAGCCATAGATAGATTTTCATCTATATGATGTGTAGATGAACAAGCATATTGCATTTACATATTTTATATTCTTATGTTGTACCTTAATGATGTACTTGTGCAAAAGAGAGTAATTGAAATCCTCATTTTTACTGGAAATTGTTATATTACATTCATTAGTAAGTAACACAGTTATGAAGCATGATAAAATCTGTTAGATCATTAGCCGTCTCAAACTGTTTTCTCCTTCCCTCTGTGTAAGAAGAGTAATCCTGAGCTGAGTGATTTTGAGCAGACGTTTCAGAATAAAAAGGATAGCCCAAAGCAATATATTTACTCTCTAATCCAGAGGGCCCACTGGTTCCAGAGACCACTGAATTACAAGTAAAAATTCTCTGGATTTTTTTTTGTTGCCTTAAATAGATTTGTATATTAGGAAAGATTTTGCCATTCAAAGCATCATTTAATTTTCAAGGGATCAGAGAGTTCTTTGATATTTTTTGAAAAAGATCTTATCTATCTATCTATCTATCTATCTATCTATCTATCTATCTATCTATCTATCTATCTATCTATCTATCTTTGAGGTCATGGGCTTCTCCCATCATGAACAAGCCATAGTGTTGTACAGCCCAACTCACATCAATCAGATAAAAAAAAAAACCACAATACCACAATATCATCATATTATTGTAAATGTAATACAAAAAGATTGTTTAATCACGTAAGTCAACCTCAAAAATAGATATTCCACTGCCAGAGCAGATAAGATTATCTTTCATTCCCTCCCTCCCCCAACACACCCCAATTCCTATGTGGAATAGTCACAATTTGGAGGATTTCTTGAAAACCAACATCTGGTTTTAAAATACCTGAAATAAATATCTGCAGTCCTCTTAACGTTTTACAGTTCTGGTATGTAGCAAATCAGTTCTGAAAAAGTACTTAAAGCAAATCACCACCAGAGGGTAGCATAACCCTTTTGTCTTAATACTGTACTATGAAGCAGTATTCTAGTTTTTTCTTATTCCTCTATTTCAGAATCTCTTGTCTTCTCTCTTATGTAAATAAAATGGACTTTGTAATAGGTTGCATACTTTGGGTTTGATCAAGGGATAATAATCCCAAAGAACATTTGCCCAATTATTTTTCTGCTTTGTTATTTTCTGTTTTTAAGTCTATAATCTAAATCAAAGGAATTTTTATATTAATGGGTTTTTACATTTATTACATTATGTTTGATTTTATCCTACTCTATACAATCCCATAGACTTTGATTCAAGAAACCAACTAGGTCATTTGATAGAAGGGGATACATCAAAAATAGAGTGCATGTTTTACATGAAATGATCCTCATCAGTTCCAGATATGTTGGAAAAATTCCTGCATGAAACCTTGGACAGTCACAGCCATTCACTGATAGTGATACTTAGGTAGATGAACCAATAATGAATCAAAGCCTCTTACTGAGTGTCATTATTACACACATAACTAGGGGAATAAGAGAAACGGCACCCAACATGGAACAAAGTGTTTCTCTTTTGCAAAACAAGGGTTCAAATTCCAGTGCATTTCATCCTAAATTTCATTTTAGCATGCAGTTGCATGCTATTATATAATATACAAAAGATAAAAAATAAATAAAAATAATCAGAGTGTAAAGAATAATTTCAGCAATAGCAAACAGCACTTGATTTGAGTTCTCCATTTTTGAACTATTAGTCTAGTTAAAATATTAATTAATATGACATAAGGTTTTAAAAAAATCAATTCACTCTTTAAAAACCAACAGAATTACAGAGTTGGGTGGAAATTGTATCTGATTGTACAATATCTCCATTAACATTTAGCCAAATTTGAATAAAGGAGAGTAAAACTGAGCTGTTAAGGAAAAGGTAAAGAAAGTGTTACTTGGAGTGAAGAATAAAATAATATAGATAAATTTCCTTTCAATAAGTGGCATTAATAAATGCATATTTACATTAAGTTATATAGTAAAATATTTATACTACTATGCACATTAATTAAAATTTATCAGGTCCTCTTTTAAAAGGAAGATAATAAAAACAACATCTCTTAATTTTAAGGGATGGGCAATTTACAAATCACCAATTTCTCTTCAGGTCAAAAGTTGCCAACATAAAGATAATAGAGGGAGTTATATAAAAGCACTCTTCAAGTATCGGAAATAATGTTTTGTAAGCAAAGGTCAGTATTGGAGTTTCTCATCTTAGAACAGAGGTCCCCAACCTTTCTGGGTTGGTGGCCCAGAGGGAAAGGGAGGAACATGCAAATTTACACTCACTCATGTGCAAACGGAGCCACACACATCTGTGCAACGCTCACGGTGGTGCTAGCACCCACATGCATGTGCAAACGGGGCCACCAGCACCCACATGATGCTCGCGGCGGCACTAGTGCCTGCATGCATGCACAAATGGGGCTGCTAATGCCTGCAAATGGGGGAGTGTGCACAAAGGTGCGTGCACTGACCACCATTCCCGCAGCCCAGTGCCAATAGGCCATGGACCGGTAGTGGGCCATAGGTTGGGGACCCCTGTATTAGAATACCAATTAATTGATTTAAACTATAGGGAGGCAGATTCGGATTCAGTCTCAGAAAACATTTCTTTATGCCAGGAACAGTATGATGTGGTAGTTGCTCCTTCATTGGTTATATTCCAATGGAGACAACAAGCCATTTGTCCAAGATTCTTTCATTTGGAATTTATATTACATTCTTGGGGCAAAGGGATCTCTTCCCCTGCTATAATAATAATACTAATAATACTAATAATACTAATAATACTAATAATAATAATAATAATAATAATAATAATAATAATAATAATAATAATAATAATAATAATAATAATAATAATAATAATAATAATAAAGTTGGAAGGGACCTTGGAGGTCATCTAGTCTAACCCCCTGCTCAGGCAGGAAACCCTATACCATTTCAGACAAATGGCTGTCCAGTCTCTTCTTGAAAACTTCCAGTGTTGGAGCATTGACAGCTTCTGGAAGCAACTTGTTCCACTGATTAATTATTCTAACTGTCAGGAAATTTCTCCTTAGTTCTAGGTTGCTTCTCTCCTTGATTAGTTTCCATCCATTGCTTCTTGTCCTGCCCTCAGGTGCCTTGGAAAATAGCTTGACTCCCTCTTCTTTGTGGCAGCCCCTGAGATATTGGAATACTGCTATCATGTCCCCCCTCGTCCTTCTCTTCGTTAAACTAGACATACCCAATTCCAGTAGCCTTTCCTTATATGCTTTGGCCTCCAGTCCCCTGATCATCTTTGTTGCTCTTCTCTGTACTCTTTCTAGAGTCTCAACATCTTTTTTACATCGTGGTGACCAAAACTGGATGCAGTATTCCAAGTGTGGCCTTACTAAGGCATTGTAAAGTGGTATTAATACTTCACGTGATCTATGATTCTATGATTTTAATTCTCCATTTTAAGTACTTGATATTTATTTATTTATTTATTTATTTATTTACTTACTTACTTACTTACTTACTTACTTACTTACTTACTTACTTACTTACTTACTTACTTATGCTGCTCATCTCACCATTCAAGTTGAGTCTGGGTGTCTTACAATACAATAAAAAGATAATATTAAAAACCATTAAAATTAACAAGAGGTAAATAAAGACTAAAAACCGAGAGCAAAAATGGTACAGAGGTGTAATCTTCTCTATTGCTCCATCAACCACTTCCAGCATAGTTCCCTACCTCGTTAAATAGGTCTAATAAGGTGTGGTTTGTTTGTTTTTTTTTTAAAAAAAGAAGCTAGTGGATTCATCCCTTTCTATTCCAGAAAGAATTAAATACAGTAATTAATCCTAGTAAATATTTAAGAAACAAAAGCATTTTAGATTCAGTAGTGCTCAAGGAATTAAAGATCAGAAAAAAAAATCTATCGGCACACATTACAAAGATTACTGACAGAACTGTAGTTCTGTTTTTTTCTGAAATTGAGAGGAAGGACACACACACACACACACACACACACACATACAGCTTTTGGCCCATGTCCAATTGTGAACCATAGTTCTCATTAATCTCTAAAGACAGCATTACTTCCCGGTCTCAAAGTAATCTTTAAAATATGCAGAGATTGTTTTTTCCTTGTTGGGTTATTGAACATGGCATCTCATGAAATATGTAGTTAACTCATAAGTCAATTTGGCATGAAGGAACTTGAGAACCTTGCCATCCATATTAATATGCTTTTCACAAATGTAAGATGAGAGAGCAATATTAGGGATTCCCTTTCACTGTGCTAATGATTAATAAGTGATAGTATCTCTTAGTTTTATCTTGTTTTGATATTTGAATGTTGATACGCATTCTGATGTTAAACATTATATATTACTATCATAAGATCAAATATTACGTTAGAGTATTTATGGGAAGAACATTTGTGTTTCACCTAGTCCTATTATTACCTTATAATAATCTCATAAAACACAATAAAGACTATATATATTATCAGCAAAATAATATTTTACTACCTAAAGAATGCTATTTCAAACAATTAACAAGGAAAGGCTTCTTCTGCAATACACTTGCAAGAAAAAACAAGTTTGTGACGAAAAAATCAGATATTTACAACTAGGGCTAAGATCACGTGTAGTAACTAGGGCTAAAAAATTCAGTGACTGCTAGAAGGAGGAAAAACTTTGTTTTCTGAATCTCTTTGTTGTTGCTTAGTGGTTGTCATATTTTTTAGCTAAACGTTATTTTCCTAAACAGATAGTTTGCCTTAGGAGCAATATGCTCATTTTGGCTATTTCAAAGAACTTTTAAAATTTATATATTTTGAATGTGTATGTGTATTTATTTACCGACTATTTCATACACACATACATGCACACCCTATATCTATGATATAATCTTGCTCTGTAAAGATTCAACATAGATTAATGGCGATAAAAAGTAAAGTTTGCTGTTGTTAAAAATGAACTTGGCCAGGAACAATATTCAACAAACAAGACAAGCTCTGAATATGAGACCTTTTTTCAATT
>NW_015386204.1:1389990-1462697 GCF_001527695.2 Protobothrops mucrosquamatus | reverse complement strand
GAGAGAGAGAGAGAGAGAGAGAGAGAGAGAGAGAGAGAGAGAGAGAGAGAGAGAGAGAGAGATTATTTTAAAGGGTCTATGTGCCATTGCAGTGAAATCCTCTTCAAAACCCCTGTGTTTCTAAAAGCTTCCATGCTGTAGCTCACAAAAAGAATCCATTTGTGTTAAGTTGATCGATTTTAGCTTGGCAGTGTATCTTTCCTTCAGTCCCAGAGGCAACCTTACTTGGTTACTGCTGTCAAATTCTGTTTCCCTCCTCATCTTCCATGCAGTGTAGAGAATTTGCCTAAAGCATCCTGGTCTCTTGAACATTTCTCTCTGGGAAAAGCACTGAGTCACTTACATTCCTATGCAGCCCTGCCAGGCACGTCTTATTTTGCAAATGTACTGCCCCTACACGCTCAATTTGTCACTGTCCGGACAGCAACATCCTTTCCTCCAGAAACAATACTCTTCCAGATCTCTTAAACCTGTATGCTACCACATACCATGTTCCAATCTGCAGCTGGATTTTAAAATATATTAATAGTTTTAAAATATTTGATTCAGGATGTTTCCAAGGCTGGCCTTAAGTAATATTCACATAGCAAGAGGCTCAGAAGCAAATCGTATAGTAGAAGATACCAAATTCATCATCTGGTTTACAATATCTTTAGGAAACAATTTTCTTCCAATACTTTTCAGGTCTTAAAACCCTCCCATGATTTTCTTTTAATTGATTTGTTAACCTTGTTAATGGCTTCTTGGGATTTTTAGCCTGGAAATACAGAGTGGGGAAAAGAGTTCAATTGCAGTGTCTTGTATGAACTTCTATCATCCAGGCGAGTGGAAACTCGCCCAGATCTTTTCCATGCATTTGTCAAAGCTAAGTAATGAAACTATTTGAAAGCAGGACCACGTGTAAAGTAAAGGGTCTCCTGTGAAAAATATTTCCTCACCATATATTTAATTATACACTGCCCAGAGTTGCTCTGAGATGGTCTCTAAATTTAATAAATAAAATAAAATGAATAAATATATACAATATATAGTAGATTTGAATTTAAGTCTGCATTCTCATTCAATGGACAAATGCCTCCTATACAGTCATCTGCCTAGTTCAGTATTGTAGACACTGATTGACAGTTTCAAAATTCAATATTTTTTCCTTAAATTTACTTAAAGATGTCAATAATGCCAACTTTCTGCATGTAATGTTAGTACTATAGAAATGAGGAACATGGACTATGGAATAAATGGAACATAAATTGTTGGAATCATTCAGTGGGAAATATTTCAAACTATACTTTACTGGAACACAAACTATTTACTAGTTTTCAATCTAATTACCACATGATGGCAGCAGATATATATGGAACTAATAATTTAATCTTAAATACAAAGGAATGAATAGCAGTTGCTCAACTGGAAAAAAATAACAGCTGCATCCGGTAGAAACATTTCAGCTATTAAAAGGCCCCTAGTTCTATTGATGGCTGGAATAAACTATGGTTGTTTCAAATCTATGAAACTAAGGGACATTCAAAGTCTGCAATTTCTTTATAATTTATCTTGAGAAATTATATACATGCTTATCCAATCAATTTCCAGCATCTGTAGCTAATCCTACTAAATGTGGCGGGATGGGGAAAATCAAGGTTGGTAACTTCTCTTTCTTAAACACATGTAGAATAGTTTTTAATTAGCATATATCTATTGCTTAAACTTGGGAAATCTGGGAAAATTGTGACTGTTTCAGCACTGCCTCATTTTGAACATTCCATGACAGTTTCCCAGCCACTCACATAATCACTTGCTCCCTCCCGTGTTCAGTAGCAACCTCTTAACTGCTTGCAGGGAAGGGAAGGGAAGAGAAGGGAAGGAGATTTCTGTTGCTCACTGCCAGATTCCTTGAAAGAAATTTAATGGGGAAGCTGAGAGGAAGTTGGAAGTCACTGTTACTCCCACTGATACTTTGTCTGTTCATAGTTATTCTGTTTCTCTGTATAAGTAAGGAAATTTTTCTGAAACAGTGACAAGTGAACTTCATTTACAAGTTCCAAAGTCAGTGGGGAAGCCTGGGAAACGTATAGGGAGAGAGAGTCAATGGCGATTACATGACCATAGTTAATGGTGGGAGCACAATGATGAGTTTGGACTTGCAATTACTTCCTGGAAGTTTGGAGGGAAAAAGTCAATGGGGAACCTTGCAGGGAAGGTTGCAAGTTGCTCATATAAGTCTCCCCAATCTGCACACTCTCCACCAGTCCATTTGCATTTATGCCATGTTATTCAGTCTTGACCCAACAGGTCATAGATTCTCTAGTACTTATTTAATTTCTTAAATATATTTTTCATCCTGTTTATTCAAAAATTCATTTGGAAAAATGAAAATAAGTTCACATTGTTGCATAGAGGATTCAAAAACCAAATGAATCATGTAGGGAAATTAATGCATATGTGCTTTTTATGTTGAATTCCTTGAACCCTCATACACTATTATATCTTATGGAAACAACTTTCTGGATTACTTGCCAATATGCAAATTGATTAGGCCAGTCTAATGTGTGAATGTTATATACAACTTCTGCTTTTTCATAGGTTTTTTTTTAAATCACCCAAAGTCTTAGCTTGATTCAGACTCAATCACTTGTACATTTATTATCTTTATCTTGGTGATTCTTCTGAATGTAATTAACTAAATTAAAGGTCTAATGCTTCTCTGCAGTTTACTAAGCTCTTATTCATCAATCTGATGGTGTTGAGTTCAATAAGTTAATTATGGAATGGTTGAAGAAGGGCTTGTTCAATAATTAGCAATATGGAAATGGAAGGGAGATGGCTACAGAGATGTCCAAAACTTCTTATCTCTGAACAGAGAAAGTTTACTGAAATTTGGGATCATTAGGCCATACAATATGGCAGTTTGGAGATAGTCTGGCAGTTTACTAGAGGAAAATGTTCTAATGGGAAGCTGTCTTTGATACTCTGACTCTGTCCTGAAAGATATATTCCTGGAAAATTTTCAAACCACCTTGAAACAAGTTGATTGATATAATCCAGAAGCAGAGCAGAATGTCCCAGAATTCCCAAGAACATTTTGGCTCAGGAAGTTAAATATTTTACACAAATCATTTCTTAGCTTTTCTGAAAAGAGCTGAGCTCAGCTTTCCAAACATAGCAGGTTAAGCTAGGTTTTTAGAAGCCAATTGACAGTAATTAGTGCACCCCATAACAAAATTCCTGTGTTTATGCAAGTTGGCTTAAAACAGAACATTGTTATATTTCTAAAGTTAATAAAAAAAATATTATCAATGGAAAATGTGATTTCAGTAAGTTAAACCTATACAGAAAATCCATTATTTGTACTGAAAAAAAATTCTTTAAATAATTATACAACATGATTTACAATTATATGTAATCAAATTCACTTAATCACAATATTCCACTTATCAATGTAGATGCAGGATCCAGTCTGAAATTGAACAACAGAGGGAGGGCATATACAAGCAACTGCAAAATGTGTGAACACTGTGATTTCCAATTTATTCCTAAAACAAATAGAAATCCCACCAATTTAAAAAATGTTCTTCAATCATTTGCAAAAAGAATTGCTGTATTAAAAATTAGATAAATCCTGAGAATAAGATACAACTACAAAAGCTTAGGCATCATCCTACTGATATTTATGTTTGCCTATTCATCTAATGAGCTGAATTGATTGAACTGACAGAATTTGTACTGGAGACTTCAAAATACTTGGAAATCATTTCCATAAGAACATCCTAATACATTTTTAGAAGATAAACGTTATGGCCACTTGGCAAACTAAAGCATAAGAACTATAAAGCACACAGACTAATAAAATGTTATGGGGTTATAGGAAGTAAATATTTTAAAAGTGAGTTTTTACATTAAAATAAATTATTGCCTGATCTTAAGGGCTTCTTATAACATCATTTGGTACCCAAGCATGTATGTATTATTTATTTCAAATCTGAATGTAAAATGAATCTTCCAGTTGTGTAAGATTACATTCTAGGCAATCCTCTTTTTGTACTGACTGAATAATTAACTAATGAACCATTTATGCTATTTTAATAGCTAGACAATAGTCCACTAGTGTATAGACGGCCATAAAATTTACTCGCTTCAGGACTTGCTGGAGAATTAAGGAATTACATTTATAAAAATGAGAAAATGTTCATATTAGGATTGGAAGATGAATAATAATGAATCCAGGCAGCCCATATTTATTAAATGAAGGAGCCAAAAATAAAAAGTGAGCAACTTTATGGGGACATTAGAACTTCAGGTGTCATTTTATTGATAAAACCCACAATACAGGTAGTCCTCGATTTACGACCACAATTGAGCCCAAAATTTATGTTGCTAAGTGAAACATTTGTTAGGTGAGTTTTGATCCTTTTATGACCTTCCTTGCCACAGTTCTTAAGTGAATCATTGCAGATATTAAGTTAGTAACACGGTTATTAAGTGAATCTGGCTTTCCTGTTGACTTTGTCAGAAGGTCGCAAAAGGTGATCACATGACCTCATGACAGTGGAAACGTCATAAATATAAACCAGTTACCAAGTATCTGAATTTTGATCATGTGGTGGCCATGGGGATGTTGCAATGGTTTAAAGTGTGAAAAATGGTCATAAATCACTTTTTTCAATGCTGTTGTAACTTTGAACAGCAAGCTACCATGACATCAGATATTGTAAAGCATCTGAGTCTTTCTGCTAGGATCCTTGTTTTGAGTCATTTAATGACACTTGCATGATACCTTCTATCAGCTGCTGATGTCACAATTAGCTTATTCCATAATAAATCCTAGAATGAGTTTCAGTAGAGTGAAAACTGCAATATACAGGTGCCAGGAATATAATTGACAAAAATCAAAGACACACTGAAGATACAGATTTGGCTGTTTGTACCCTCTTTGAGTCTAAAATTTATGGGGGATGGAAATCTTACAACTTTTCTATTAAAATTCTGGTAAAGTTTCCTTATATTTAATATATAATGTAATGTTGACTGGCAGTTTCTCTAATAAACAACAAATTATTCCAATGAAGCCAGAAGAAAAGTAATTAAATGCATCCTGATGGAGAATTGAAATTGGTGATCATTGTACTTTGGCAGATCTTTACGATTCTCTACTCCAAAATAATTAATCAGCATTTTCATTGCTATAAATAATTTATACAAATCTCTTTCACTTTGTAATCTTAGATTGTAGCTTGCAAATTGGAGTTTTTTTCTTGCCAATGTTTTACTTCATCAGCCCTTTTTAAATATAGTGAAGTTATTCAAGTTTTCCAGAAGATTTACTTTTATTTAATTCTGTTTTTATTGATATAATCAGTGATTCAAATAAATCATTTTATTTTAGTAAATGACCACTTAAAATCAGTGATTCTTAGCTAAGCAGAGAAAGCAAGGGACTAACAGCTATTCAAAACAGTGAAAACCAACGAACCTCAGGCTTGGCTCAAATGCATTGACAACATAATTGAAAAAGTGATAGTGGAATTAGGATACCAATAAGATAGGGCATTGCAATGCATAATCAGAAGGTTGTTGAGCTTAATGGACAAGAATTTGTGAAAACTATAAGATTGCAAGATAGTAGTAGAAAAATGCTTATCCAAATGCCCACAGATTGCTTACTTGGGCTTATTGTTAACATAAGCAAACTACGGGATCAGAGATGAAATGATAGAAGGTGTTGAAGCTACAGGAACCTTGGAGGCGGGGGAAGTGATCATGCATTATTGGAATTCAACATTATGTAAGCACTAGCAATAGAACAAAGTCAAACTAGAGTCTTGGACTTTAAGAGAGCTAATTTCAATAAACCTAGAGAGAGTTTAGAAAGGATTCCATGGATGAGAATTCTCAAGGGGAAAACAACCCAAGAAGCTTGGGAAACTTTGAAAAGTAAGATTATAAAAGCCCAGTCTAGCACAATACCAGTGAAGAAGAAAAATAACAGCTCTCAAAAGAAACCAGCATGGCTGCATAAAGAACTCTCTGGTAAATTGAAAGACAAAAAGGACAAGTATAAAAAGTGGAAAGCGGGACACATAACTAAAGTAGAATATCAGCAAATAGCTCAAGTCTGCAAAGATGAAGTGAGGAAAGCTAAGGTTCAAAATAAAGTAAGACTTGTGACAAAAGTCAAAAACAACAACAACTAACAAAAGCTTCTTTCAACATGTAAAAAAAATAAGAAAAAGTCAAGGAAATGATTGGTCCATTAATGGGAGAAAGTGGCAAGAAGGTGACAAGCAACAGGGAAAAAGCGGAACTGCTTAACTTGGGTTTTTTGCATCCATCTTTAAGCAAAAGGAAAAAAACAGTCCAACTTATCAAAAATAGTACCTTAAAAACAGATTAAGAATACAAGTTAAGATAGGCAAGAAAATGGTAAGTGAGCACCTGTCCACCCTAGATGAGTTCAAATCACCAGGACCAGATGGATCATACCCCCAGGTTCTGAAGGAACTGGCAGATGTGATCTCAGAACCACTGGACTATATCTTTCAAAGATCCTGGAGCACCAGGGAACTATCAGAGAATTGGAAAAGAGCTGATGTAGTTACCATCTTCAAAAAAAGGAAAAAAAATAGATCCAGGAAACTACAGACCTATCAGCCTGACCTCAATACCTGGGAAGATTCTGGAAAAGATAATCAAGCAACAAATCAGCGAGGCAAACAAAGTCATTACCAAAAGCCAATATGGGTTCATCAAAAACAGATCATGCCAGACAAATTTTATGGCATTCTTTGACAAAGTGACAAAATTAGTGGACCAGAGGAATACTGTGGATATAATTTACTTGGACTTCAGTAAGGCATTTTATAAAGAAGTCCACAACCAACTACTTGATAAGATAGAAAAATGTGGGTTTGACAGGATCAGCACCGGATGGATTCGTAACTGGCCAACCAACAGCACTCAAAGTGTAGTCCTCAATGGAACTGCATCTACATGGAGAGAAGTATACAGTGGCTCTGTGTAAGCCCAGTACCCTTCAACATCTTCATCAATGATTTGGATGAGAGAATAGATGGGGAAGTCATCAAAATTGCAGACGACACCAAGCTGGCAGGAATAGCCAACACTCCAGAAGATAGGCTTAAGATACAGAAGGATCTTGATAGATTTGAACATTTGGTGTTATATAACAAAATGAAATTCAATGGTGAAAAAAGTAAGGTTCTACATTTAGGCAAGAAGAAATATTACTTTACAGTTATCAAGAAACTGCCTCATCATCTTTATTAAGTTACCAAACATGGAGATCAACTCAAAAGAGATTTCATTTTATTCCATATGCATCATACTTATGCTATGCTTGATGCCCATAAATTTTTAATTTTTTGATTCAGTCACGGGTATTGTTTCATTGATCATTTATTTGACTTAATATATTGGCCAAAGTCTTTTGGCAGTTTACAGCTTAGATAACAATTGAAATAACATTAAACTTTAGCAAACAAGTCATAAATTGTTAATAGAGAATAAAAATGGCTAGACTATTTGATGATTTGATGCTTTATGACTTTATGGTTATTGCTTTTATTATTGTGAGCTGCCCAGAGTTGTGTTTAAGGTAGGTGGCCATACAAATCTTTTAAATAAATAAACGTAGCTTCTGCTTGTGATGCATCTAGTCTGGCATAGAACATCTGCCTGTTTCATTGTTACAGGCTCTTACTGAGTATTCCAAGACAAGATTAACCGTAAAAATATAAGTCTCCTAATAGTTTAAACTTTAGACTGTTTAAAAACTGGACAATTATCAAAAGAACATTAATTAATACTATGTATGAGTTAAGAGAATTTGCACAGAATTGCTGTATATAGCACATTAATTAATTACATAATGGTACTCTCAATGTCTACCTCACATTGCAACATGTATGCCAAACTGGCTACATATGCAGTAGTATCAGAAGTATGCTATCATCATGTCAGTGTGTAAGAAATTTTATGAACTGGAATAGCCATAGCAACAAACCAGCCAATGAGAACTGTTTTTGATTAAGACACAGTATTGGCTGTGTGAGGCATGTGATCCAGCCTAGGTCTGGGCGTGTCTCAGTCGTCTCTGTGTTATTTTTCTGATCTCCAAGTTAAGAGTTGCTGATGTTCCCTAGAGCTGAATGAAACTGTATGTATCATGTTTATATATATTTTATAGATAAAGTTTTTCTAAACTATGCCTCCTGCTCCTTTTGAAGGTGTGCTTATTTTGGGGGCTTACTTTTGCGCTGGAAAGCTGTAAAACTCTAATGCATCATTTGCTTATCAACTGTATCAACTAATCATTTGTGTAATCATTTGCATATTAATTGCATCTACAAAAATCTCTTTCTTCAGTAAAAAGAGAAGAATAATGACAAGGATAATAGCATTTTAAATTAAAAACAACAACACTATTTCGATATATTTAAATAGCCCTAATAATTATTTGACAAAAAATATGACTAGAAGTTTCTGAGCACTTGAAGGAATTCACATCAAATTATATAAAATTGTATATTTCAAACTAGAACATTTCCATGTTCTTATATGTATAATACAAAACAATACAAAACCCTGTAAAATGTTATATTTACATCAAGGCTCACTTTGACATCCCTCCCCCCTTTTTTTACGAAATAGAATGCAACCAAGTAGGAGAATCATATACAGTATATTTACGTAGACCTGCCAGCTCTAAGCCAGCTATTGTAGACATGCTGGGGGGAAGAAATGACAGATTTAGAATTTCGCTCACTCAAAAAATTAAAAATCTTAAATTTTTCCCTTAAAAAAAGAAAAACGTTTTAGAGCATTGGGGGATACGTAGTGTGAAATCACATTTCTAGAAGGATGTTCTCCCCATAGTCTAAATTAATGCCTAAAGACACTCTTCTGTGATCTCTTATTATTTATGTTGATTGATTGACTATATGCATGTGATACTAATAGAAACCTTTTCTTCCAGGAGACGGTTGGCTTTGCAGCCATTGAGAACAATACTAATTTCTTTCCGAGCTTGAAATATAGCACTTCACTATTAACCATTTCCCGGAGGATATCAGTAGAAAGATTTTAGTACTCTGCAGACTTTTTAGATAGTAACTTTTATGGGTACAGCTGCAAAATTTGTGACTGATACAATTTATAGTTGTTGAGTAGCATTAGATTCAGATATGCATATAACTTTTTTATAGCAGTGTGAAATGAGCTGTTCTTTATAGAACAGCAAGAATGGCTGCCAGTGCTTAAGAAAATTCTAATATTAACCATCCCTATAGTCCAGAAAACAATCCATATTTACTGGAGAGGTTCTGCCAATTTACTCTGCTAATCATTGCCGACTGTAGGGGGCAATGCTCATCTCTGTTTCAAGGCCATTGAGCTAGCGCTGTCTGAAGACATTTCTGAGGTCATGTGACCAGCATGACATCACGGAGCCCGGTTACCTTCTTACCTAAGTGGTACCTATTTATCTACTTGCATTTGAATGGGTTGGCAGAAGCTGAGGCAAACCTGGGCTGCCGGCTTTTCCAGCTGACAAGCTCAAGATCTTAACTGCTGAGCCACTGTACTGTCCCATTTACTGGATGGTAACACTGAAAACCAAACAGAAATTTCACATAAATGAAAGTCAAATAATATTTGTCCCAGACTCATGTTGTCAAAACAATAGACTGAGAATCAAATGTAGATTACTGGAATGTACAAGGTGGTTTACCACATCAACTGTTGTAATTATAGGGTTATTTTACATAGGGAGTTTCAGCTTTTAACATTTTGGGGAGATTTCTATTTGTTTTTCAATGTCTAAACTAAATGCTATTACAGATATCCTGTGGGGAAATGTCTGTGCTCCTGGTGTATGCATAGTCTCCTCTTCTTCTGTAATTTCTCATGACAAGTAATAAAAATCAGGGGTATACTAGGTTTTCTGACACTATAATCTGTAGCTTTAATTTGTCAAAGTGAATGCTGATACCAGCTCAGAGTGAAAAGAAGAGAAGAAATCTATTATGTATTAATTTAATTCTTTCTTAACAATTTATTACAATCCTTATTAACTTGACAAAATAAACTTTGAACAAATCAGGTGATTTCCAACAGGACCCAAAACAGCCCAATCAGATAATGTCAAATTGCATATTAGGAAGCTGTCTATAAACGGTGACAGTTAGAATTATTGTTGCACCTCAGGGGAGAAAAAAAAATCTTCCCTTATCCACTTTTCTCCCTTCCTTGCATCAATTCAGCATAAAGAATTGTTCCAGTTTTAGAATAAATAAAATCAGTAATTAAAAGCCCTTCCCCCATTCTTGCAGAGAACATGTGTTTACTTTGTGAGAGCTGATTTGGGCATGAAAGTTCACAGGGAAGGTCTTAAAAAGGAAGATGTATCCTTCAGGAAAAGGGCAAAATTTAAAAGGTGGACTTCTTGCTTGCAGAAATTTCATTATCCAACTAGGTAACCTCATTACTTAGCTGGGTCAGAATCTTTATTCAACCCTGAACTACAGATATTCTTTTCTATTAAAAACAAAAAGTCTGAATTTTAAAACAAAAACTGCAAGACAATTCTTAATAGAGTTTAGCAGTCTACAGCTTTTTAAAAGATGGATAGGAGCTTTTAAAAACATGGATAGGAACACAGAAAACAATATACAAAAGGAATAGCATTAACTGGACAAGTCCGTTAAAGGCTATTAGCCCTTAAACTTTTATGTTACTTGAACTTGAGAAAGCATGTTTCCAAACATTAGTTGCAGGAGAACAATGGCAGACTGCTAAGTCTCCATCTCTGCTTCAGAGTAGTGCCCCAAAAGCATTTGCTTACTTGGCCACTGCAAGAAACATGATGCTGAATTAAGGTGGGCCTTAAGCTTATCCAGAAGTTCTATTCTCATGATCTTATGCTGTGTATAAACTAAGTGAAGGAAGGATGCTCATTTCAAACTTAATAATTAATATCCAAGGAGCCAAAAATAATACATAGAAAATGGGGGGAAAACATTTATTGGAAGTAAAAATTCCAGCTTCTGAAACAGATATGAAACTTTGGGAATATTACAGAAGTCATCTGAATAACATAATAACTTAGGTGCCTCCCTTCTCAAAGTAGAAAGCAGAAGCAGCAGTAAATGAGAAGGATGACAAACTGACAATTGAAAGAGGTACATCTAGCTGAATATCAGTTTCCTGAAACTTGGTCTTTATTTTGTTTCTGGAACTGCACAAATGCTAAAAAAAAAAAAATCCACAAACACACCCAAACTATTACAGTTGCCTTTAACCAAATGCTATTGCCAGCAGGACGATAGTTCAGCACATACCACAGGCACTTATGCAAATGGAGCATCAATTTTATTTTCACTATTAATATTTTATGTAAGAACCATCATTCTTTTCTTCACTGTAGGCCTCGGTAATATGTGTATTATCCCTCCCGCCTTCAAATACAGTAGGTATGTTATGGCCAATAGGAGCTCCATGAGTAAGTGTTAATCTCGGAGCAAGTGTCAAAACATGGCCACACTATTGGATTACAAAAGCATCTTAGAGTGAAACATTAAGGCAATAAGAGTCTGTCTACGGGATACGGCCCATTTAACATTAAAGGAAGGTTTGCTTTCAGCAGCAGCTGCTTCATGGCATTGTGTGCTGAGCATTACCTAGGCTACCAAGGACAGGAGTGACTTCATGTAGCAACAGGTAGAATCTCTTCTTCTAAAAGAACACATGAGTTGACTAGTTGACTTCACATCTAGGCCACAACTGAATACAGGTAGTCCTTGACTTACAATAGTTCATTTAGTGACTATTCAAAGTTCCAATGGCACTGAAAAAAACTGACTTATGATCATTTTTCACCCTTACGACCATTGCAGCATCCCCATGCTCATGTGATCAAAATCCAGATGCTTGGCAACTGACTCATATTTATGATGGTTGCAGAATCCCCAGGGTCACGTGATCACCTTTTGTGACCTTCTGACAAGCACAGTCAATGGGGAAGCCAGATTCACTTAATGACCGTGTTACTAACTTAACAAGTGCAATGATTCACTTAACTACTGTGGCAAGAAAGGTCGTAAAACGGGGCAAAATTCACTTAACAAATGTCTTGCTTAGCAAAAAGAAATTTGGGGCTCAACTGTGGTTGTAAGTCACAGGCTAAAACCACAAAGTCTATCTTGAATTGCACGTAACTCCAGTTTTCCAAAGCAGTAGAAGAAGGTGGAAAATGGTACTGACTCAAATGATTCCTACTTGCTGTGCAGTAGATGGCAGCTGTTTTTGTAATCAACTGAGCTGTGCAAGGCATCCAAAGGAGATACTTTGCAATGCACTTCCACACAAATGAAGCACTTTTATTTGATCCAAAGATGCTTTTTCACGAGGCAACTGGACTGCCTTGTTTTTCTTTTACTTTGAAGACGTTTTGCTTCTCCTGAAGAATCTTCTTGGATGAGAAGCGAAACGTCTTCAAAGAAAAAGAAAAACAAGAAAGTCTATTTGCCTCGTGAAAAAGCATCTTTGGGGACAACTATGAACAGGATGACTGAGAATCTCCATAGACACTTTTACTTGAATGCTATGGTAGTCGTTGTCTGCAAATCCACTCTTTGTGTCTGTCTGAGAGGAAAATGAAATGAAATGACTGCCCATACACACAAATATAACCAAATTCAATCTTAAAAGCAGCTGCATGAGTTTTACAAAAGATGTAAACTATGCTATATATGTTTACTGGTGCTCAAGTGAGAAGGCATCAATGTATAGGAAAGATGTTTTATGTCTCCATCTTGGACATTTGGTAAAAGGAGAGCTATATAAATTGGTTTTCTTAATACAACAAAATGAATGAAACAAAGGGAAATTTCCATTTTCTTTCTATAATCCACAGGATCCTCTGAATCAGGAATGGACAATCTAGGATCCTTTAATACTACGAATAGACATCACTTAACAAGCGCCCTGTTTAGCAACTGTTGGACAGTGCTGGCTGAAAAATTAACTTTATGATTGGTTCTCACATTTATGACTTTCATAGTATCCCTGCAGCCACATGACCAACATTTGAGCACTTCCCAACCAGCTTCCCACAATCAAAGTCAATGGAGAAATCAGCAGTAAAATTACAATTATGGTCACATGATAGCTCATTTAACTATGTGCCTAATGATCAAATGGGAAGTGACATTGTAAGTCCATCATGGTCACATGATGTTTCACTTGGTGATTGTGTAAGCGAGGACCCCCTGTACTGAGTTCTTGATTCCCACTATCCAATATTGATAATTGTCAAGGAAGAAGGCCAATGCAGTTGAATAATATTAAGAAGGTCACCATATAATCCAATCTAGCGTTCCATAAACATTTATAAACATGATTCAGGTAGTCCTCAACTTACAACAGTTCATTTAGTGACCATTCAAAGCTACAATGGTACTAAAAAAGGGACTCATGACTGTTTTTCACAGTTACAACCTTTGCAGCAGCCCCATTATCATGTGATCAAAATTCAGAAGCTTGGCAACAGATTCATGCTTATGACCTTTGCAGTATCCCAAGGTCATGTGATCCCCCTTTGCAACCTTCTGACAAGCAAAATCAATGGGGAACCCAGATTCACTTAACAACCAGGTTACTAACTTATCAGCTTCAGTGATTCACTTAACAACTGTGGTGAGAAATGTTATAAAATGGGGCAAAATTCAATTAACAAATGTCTCACTTAGCAACAGTAATTTTGGGCTCAATTGTGGTCATAGGTCGAGAACTCCTGCACAGTTGTCCCTCAAGCTGATGTATTTCAGATGTGTTTGGCTCAGATGCTACAGTCAATGCCTGATCTAGGCAGGTGGATCACACCGGGGCACTGACCATAATTCTCATTCAGCAGTGTCAAAGTTTGGCTACTCAGGAACTATGGCATTTGGGAACTGAAGCAAGGATGACAAATATACCAGAGCTGATATGAATTTGATTACTGGTGTTATAGGTTTATAATTCTATGATTGTTATAACTATGTTGAATTTATGTGAAAACATTGATTATATAATTTTGATAACTGCTGATTTATTATATGCAGCATGGACCCTATGTTATCCCTTAAGCTGCTTAGAGTCCTTCATTTTAGGGGGACACTAGAATACCAAGAGCTGATCTCCCTTATGTTTTACCAGCTTGGGAAAGGAAGGATGACTGACCATTATGCGAGGGAATTTCCGAAACAGCTTTACAACTAAACATGATCTAACATTTATTGAATTCCAGCAGGTGCCGATTGCAAAGCAAACATTTCCAGCCTGGGTAATTTTAATTTCAAATTGCCACTGTGAATCTGAAACCTTCAATTAAAGTATTAGATACACTCCTTCTTCAGGCTGTTTTCCATCTCCCCAGCAATCCAAACAAATCTGCCCCAAGGCTCATCTTGGCAAAGACATTTCCCTCCGACACTTCAAGGTAAGTCAGTCAAACAGCCAGAGATACTTCAGCTCAGATGCAAGAGTTAATGCACGCCTTAGGCAGATGAAGTGCACTGAAGCATTCAAGAGTGAAAAGAAGCACGAAGGTGATAAATTACCATAAGTGAGACCTAATGCAAGTCAAAGTATCAGAATAGCCTTCTTGACTGTACATCGCCACTTCTTCAGAAAGTATCATTCCTGTTTTCAGTTTGGGGAATTTGTTTCATGGATTGGTTCACCATCTTTCTTTATTGTAAAGATATTGTATAGTAACTTTGCTTTACATATATAGAGACAATGACCAACTGTTTTTAATTTTCAGCTTCTATTTTTTTAACGCTACGGTCTCATAAATGAATCTGAATACTAGATCACTAGTTAGCCTTGAATCAATTGCTCCCATATGATATATGTGGAGGCTTGTGCCCAAGTGATGTGTAGTCTACTTCTCTGCACCAGTATAAGGAAATAGAAACTCATAGGAGGAGTTTAACAGCTGGATCAGACAGCAAATTTTGTGCACTGTGAAAGCAAAGAAAATAATTTTGTTTGCCTTTTGTATAACTAGCATGGGTGGGTGGAAAGTGCTTGCAGGAATTTTTTCCTTTGTTCTAGATATTTGCATTTTGGATTGACATGGGAGCAGGGTATCTTTTGTTGTTCTGTCCCCTCCCCCCAAAAAAAATCTTGGAGAGGGGCTACTCACTAAACAGCAATAAGGCATATGATATTCTTTTTCAGCTGAAAAAGGAATGACTGAGTGCCAAGCCAGCTTTATGCATATGGGCTTAATTTTTTTGCTGAGCTTGTAGCAGTGAAATAAGCACACTTTCCAAACCCACAGCTTTAAAGTATGACTTTGTATTCAGAAGTGGTGATGTAGTAAGGACATTGCTTGGCTTCTCACTTACCACAATTCTTCTTCCAGTCCCTGCAAGATTAGGTGATTGTGACTGTAAACATGTGCTTGAAGTTTTGTAGGATGGTGAAGTAGTATTTTATCTTGTTAGGTGGATTCAAAAAACCAGAAGAGAATGACCTCCAGAGATTAGGAGCCATGGTGGCACAGTGGTTAGAATGTAGTATTGCAGGCTAATTCTGCTCGTAGCCAGGAGTTCGATCCTGACCAGCTCAAGGTTAATTCAGCTTTCCATCCTTCTGAGGCGGGTAAAATGAGGACCCAGATTGTTGGGGGCAATATGCTGACATTTGTAAACCACTCAGAAAGTGCTGTAAAG
Source organism: Protobothrops mucrosquamatus (assembly GCF_001527695.2). Lineage (NCBI taxonomy): Eukaryota > Metazoa > Chordata > Lepidosauria > Squamata > Viperidae > Protobothrops > Protobothrops mucrosquamatus. Next base: position 1,446,963 of record NW_015386204.1, on the reverse strand, counting down.
CACTGTGAAGATGTATATAAGTCTAAATGTTATTATTGCTATTAACCTGGAAAACAACATGAACATGCCTAAAGAATCAACAGGAGTCAATCTTAACTCAAGAGACTTCTTAATTTTATTTTCCAGTGCTTAGTGGGTTGGTATAATGATTCCCCCATTCCAATTTTTAAGAGGAAACAACAGCCCAATTCAATGTTTCAATATTTGTGTGTTCGCATAAATAAATGCTCTCATTGCTGCAACAGCATCCTGTTTTGTGGCTTTGTGGTTGCCTCTTTGAAACTACACAGCAGAGACAGGCAAGCAAGTCTGCAGCAGCCTGTAGCTTCCTCTCCCACATCTCCCTCTCCAAGAAAATAAGCTCCTCTCCCTCCCCTTTCTCTCTCTCTCTCTCTCTCTCTGTCTCTCTCTCCCCCCCAATAAAATGAGCACTTCATTCCCATGTAAAGAGTTTCCATCCTAGTCTGTGTTCTCCTGGCTGCTAACTCTGGCTTGGCTGATGCCTCATTGTCACTTTAATTTCTTACCAGAGCAGATGAAAACAAAATGGGCTGCTGGGAACCTATTAGGGAGTATTTTACTTAATTTACTTCCTTTGATTTCAGGAAAAATGTTTTCTGTCTCAGAATCTTTCCTCTGCAACTGTTCACATTTTATTCACCCAGCCCTGAGGCATCACAACACAAAACTGTTATAAATATTGGCTGTACCTATTGCCAACCTCTCTCTTGCATCTGTTCTGAGTCACTGCTAAATGGAGTTGTCCTGATTTATCAAAGTTTATTTCCTTAGAGAGAATGTGATTAGCTCTCTCCTCTGGCTTCCTCAACACCCCCTTTAGTATCTCCCCAGCCAATGGGGAAAACATCCACCAATCAGGGCTTCTCTCAGCTGGTATACTTGCCTCTCCTGTGTTAGACAAAAATTAATATATGAGAGAGCCCCAGGATGGAAATAACCCCAGAGAGAAAGAGGGAGAGAGGCCTTATTATGATTGTGTAATTACTTAGGTCCCATAGAGAGGGGAGACTGAAATTAGCTGCTGGACCAGAGTTCTTCCATTATGGAGCAGGAGAGGGATTGAAACGAAGAAATAAGCAACAAAAGCAAGTTCAGGGTCATATTATCTGGATTCCACAATTTCTGCATCTGAGAAAGAAGATATGCTTTAGAACAGGGGTGTCCAACCTTGACAACTTTAAGACTTGTGGACTTCAATTCCCAGAATTCTCCACGCTGGCTGAGGAATTCAGGGAGTTGGTCCACAAGTCTTAAAGTTGCCAAGGTTGGGCACCCCTGCTTTTAGAATAAGTGGGATCAGCACACATGTATGCCTTTCACATTTCCAAATGTAGGAATTGTCTGCTCTCATCTATCTGATTGGTATCAAACGGAGGTGGAATGGAAGTAGATTGAGATAATGGGACAAAATGGTAATGGGGCAAATAAATTTAATGAATAAATAAATAAAAATAAAAGGAACCCAGCTAGTGCTGGGAGAAAATTATGTAGAGACTGGCTAGTGACCAGAGGAGGCATACTGTATCTTCCGCTATTCCCAAAACACACCACAATAGATCAGCTGATCTTGGCTCAGAGTTAACGAATGATAAATAATTTATTCCTTTGACGTTGTGGCAGATTGTGCCATCTTAAGGAGGAAAGTACTACTTGAAATAGTTAGATAGTGTCATCAATATATGAGTTTGGGCAGATTCTTGGAGACAGTGGAGGACAGCGGGGTCTGGTGTGCTGTGGTTTATGAGGTTGCAAACAGTTGGACACAACTTAGCGACTGAACAATAACTACTACTTGAAAACAAGTTTATCTTATGTCAGCTTCAGGCTGGGAATGAGTTGAGAACATGATCATGTAGCCAATGAAAAGGACTGTGCCTCATATGTCCTTATCAAATCCATAACAGGAGCAACTACTCTGTGCCTCCTCAGAAAATACTCCTGGAACTTTAGACCATTCCATTTCACAGATCTGAATGTTGCATCTTGGTAAGAGGGAGCGTACTTCTGGCTTCCTTTCTTAGCTTGATTAGATTTCCTTTTAGCGCCTTCCGGGACGTTTGCCAAAGAGCAGAAAGATTGCTCTGGGAAAACATCCAAGAATATTGGGTCTTCCTCTGTAACTTCCTTAGAAGAATCTGTCAACGATAGGGCACAGTCTCACTGTTGTTGGAATGTTCTTCTTCTCCCTTGCTGGGCTATTTCAGGAATGGACTCAAGAACACTTCCACTGTCAGCCTGTGGGAAGTTGGGTATATCTCTTTTCCCTGTTCATTTAGAGCTGCAATCACAGCAGGTTCTTCTGTGGCTGCCTCTCTAAAGCAGTTTCTCAAGCTCCAACTTCTTAAGGTCTTCCTTAACTGGGAGATTGCATTCCAGACATGGTTAGCAAGATTCTTATTCAGTAACATGATAAAGCACTCCACTGGAAAGATAACTAAAAATGAATCCCTTTGCCCTTTGATCCCTCAGGTGTACATTACAGGACATAAGTGTTGCTTCTTTAAAGGGGAAGGATGAAATCTGGAGATAAAAGACAGGTATGTCTCACTAGGCTCCCACTGAACATCTATCTACCGTGACATTAGAGTAGAATAGTTAGAAAAGTAGAATACTAAATTCTGGCAGAATGAAAATTAGCTTTTGAATCCATTCAGGGTTTCCTGAACTGATTTGGTTAACCTGCCTTTAGTTTTGCTGCAGTCTGCCTTAGAGCCCTGCTTCTCCATCTTTGAAGTATTGGAGAAGAGATTTATCTGCAGGCTTGTAAAGTACTTGTTGAGATTTTGAAAAAAAAAAAAAAGCACATTAATAAGGTCCCCAAAGAAAGTTCCCATTAAACAGTGAAAACCTCGTTTTAAAAAGCACTCTCTGTATTTTCATTTTGTTCACCTTTATAGGCTTGAAGTGAATGCTGAGAACCAGCAGGGAGGGCAAGTTGCCTTTACAACAGCTTCTAGGGTTTAAAAGCACTCTGCTTGAAGCCTCTTGAAACTTCACTGAAGTTTGAGGTATTAGAACGGTTCTCCCCTCTCTACCACTCACAACTGCTCTATAAAGGCATATTATCCCTGCAAGAAATAAATAGGCTTGGATCAGAAGGAACCTGATAAAAAGTAACTTAATAGGAACCATGTTCCCCATTTCTGACCTACAAGAGTCCCATCAAAGACCCTGGAAACTGGGACTGCCATAGGACGGATCCCTGGAGGAACCGTCCCCATTTCTGTTCTCTTCCTTACTGCCCCTCTCCCAAGTTTTTCCGCATAAGACGAAGGACCCCCCACCGCGACCGTCTGCTTGTTTTCCCACTCCCACAAAGCAGTTCAATAGACTTCTGGAAACGGATCATGAAGGCGCTCCCAAGCTGAAGTCCAAAGTCTTTGCATGAATTAAAGTTCAGCGGTCTGAAAAGATGTATTTGTCCCAAGAAAAGGACGGTGACAATTTAAAAATCTTCCCAGCGGTGTAAATTTGTCCTGAAGTGATAAAACAAAACAAAACGCGGAACTTTTCCGCTCGGCAAAGCGAGACTCAAATTCTCTTCCTAGGCTTTCTATCTTTCCAAAGGGGCGTTCAAAATAGTTACCAAGCAGCGGGCGGGCACACAATCCTTTGACAAATAAACCCCAGTGAATCAGCTGCGAGCTGCTTGTGACTTTTTATTTAGAGGATCTTTAGGAATATGCTTTCGCCCTGAAAACGGGCGGAGTGAGGAAAAGTGCTCAGACGCAAGGAGACAGCCGAGGAACTTAAGGCTGAATACCCACGACAGGTATCCCGAATGTCAACTTTGCTATAGGATTTACTTCTGAATAAAATCTATTCTGCTTCAAACCTACGAACCCATTTAACTGCATTTAAATCAGCAGGGGTGCCTTCTGAATATATTGGGCTTTCTGGTGCTGTAGAACTGCAACTGAACCCACCGCTGACGGTGTGCTGACGGTGAGATATTTTGAAGTCCCATACAGACTCAACTTTATTTTTGAGAAAATCATACTGATGTGTACTTGCAATCTGTGGAGGTTAATTCAGGCAAGAGCTACAGTTGTAAAATTCTGGTATTTCGGGATCAAAGTAATGGGATTTACTTTAAGACAATTTCTGTCCTGACTAGTATGTATTCATAACTGGCTAATCCCCAGTAGAAGAATTTCATCTTCAGTTAGCTTTCATATGCCTAATATTGAATTGCTGTTTTTTCCTGCAAATAGACAAACATAAATAAATCCTATTTTTTTTAAAAAATAAATAAATAATAAGCTGATTTAAATCCAGACTTGATGCCTTTTCTTTTCCATTTATGATTTATGCACATTTTAAGCCTCTTAGCAAACCCTGATACTTTTTATGGCTTTCAAATGAGTAGAATCAATCTTTTTTTTTCTTTCTGAATACTTATTTAAATTCTACCACAAATAACCTCCCCAAAACATTGTATAAAAGCAAAGCCCATAAATTATTTGCCTACAGGCCATTTGGGTATGAACAGTGAATAGTGTGTTGATGGAGATGTATCTGGGATAGTTCTTTAAATACTTGTTTAAAGAAAAGTCAAGCAGCACCTTATAACTTGGCAGAAGAAAGTATTTATAATTACATTGTTGAATCTTCTTTCCCATGCTCTGATCATTTCCATTAATGGCTTCATTTCTTAGTATCAAAGCTATTGTCTTAAAGATGCACCCAAAGTATCTATTTATTTGTAATCCCAGGTATATAACAATTGACTGTTTATTCAGTGGAAAAATGGCCAATGCTATTTTATGTTTTTTTTAGAAGTTGGCAGAATAAGAATGATTATAACTGAAGTTTAAGCTTAAAACTTTCATTGTAACTTTACATTTTGCAAGATCCAATTTTGGCCATGAACAAGGTTCTGGCTTTTAAACACTTTAAATTTCAGTTGAATTGAAGTCCTGAAACAAAATATTCCACAAAACATAATACGAAATGTAGCAAATATAAAATTGAGACAAATTAAATTAGGACAACATTTTATTTTGTTCACTTTATGGTCAGCAACATTATACATTTAAAATCTAAAAAATGTCTCCAATATTTCTCAAAATATACCTACTTTCTTAAACTTGATGTCTACATCTGTAATATACAATTTCCAAAATATTTCTGTTATTGATTAGTGCACTTTTTTTAAAAAAAAAACTAAGGAGTTTAGTCCATAAGGCACAATATTGAGCTTATAAAAAAAGCTACTAAATGATTGGATGCTGGAACATTAAATGAAATTATCAGGACTTTTGCATAGTTCCTTGAAAAAGTCTGAAGTAAATCGATGCATTTTCAAATATATGTTAAGGATTAGATGGTTGTTGTTGTTGATAAAGATGATGATGTGTGTGTAACAGAAAATGGATTGTTAAGAAATATTTACCATTCTCACAAGTTGATAAATTACATTTGATTTCCAGAAAAGCAGCTGTTATAAGACATAGAAAGTTAGTGATCTATGAAGCAAACACAAAATATTTGGTATGTGATGAAAATCAGAATTAGTGGCATCTCTTGCCACTAATTAACGGATAATATATTCTGATTGGAGGTTATTCTGTGGGAACTCTAAGAACTGTGCCATCAAACTGTTTTTCGATGGATAGTATTCTGTAGATTAGGTCTCGGTATCTCATCCTTTGAATGACCCTCAGTTCATACTTTAGCTTGTAAAATGATATATTGGGACCTAAACTGAGTTTATGCCTTAGTCAAAAGTAGGTCTAAGTATACTCCCTTCAGCATTTGCTGCTATTACTTTTTGTTTTAACGGACAGGTGAAAATAAAAGACAGCAGGATGAACACAGAAGAAAGAAAAAATAATAGAGATGATGCAAAAAACAAAAACAAATGGAAGGGAACAGGATAAACTAATCAAGATAAAACCATTTAAAAGTGGATCTCATATCAGATTTAAAGAGGTCAAGAGAGAAATGGCCAGGTTCAAATTATCCTATTCTGGACACATTATATGAAGACCTAACTCTCTGGGGAAGGCAAAGAGAAGTCTAGGATGACCAGCAATAAAGTGAACGGACACAATTACTTTGGTAATGAGTGCATCATTTGAAGGCCTTAAAAACCCTGTTAGGAACAGATTTCTATGGAGAAAAATCTGTATGGTCACTAAGAGGCAACACTGACTTGATGGCATTTAATCAACCAAATGGGACTGTAAATGCTGAAGGCTGCCTACATAAGGTAATCTGACTAGATGCTTATGGGACTAATGTGGAACACCAGCTTTTCAGCATCACTTTAAACTTCTGTCCCTTCTCTGCTATAAATCAGATTGTTCACACTAAAGGTACTCAGGACAGGACTGTTGAGCCAGCTCGACTGCCCACCAACACCTGCATAGTAATTCATCCTGGAGTGGGACTGGGAACTGAGTTCAAATGCTGAAGCTGGGTTGCCATTTGAAGGAGAGCAGGAGTTCAGATTGGGCCCATTCTGCCTCCCAGATGTGAATTCGGATACTGGCCCACCAGAAAGCTGTCTGGGGAAACCATTCCGGCCATGGGCCACAACGTTCATGGTTGAGACAAATGTGGAGAAACAATGGCTAGAGTCCAGGCTGTGGGATTTGCAGTCATTCCTAGATCCCAAAGAGCACTGCAGCTCACCAGAGCCCAAGCTGCGAGGTTCAGGGCTTGGCTGAACAAGACAACTGTTACTTTTCTCCTCCATTTTGTTATTGGCGCCAGGCCCACCAGCTGCATCAGATCGTCTTTTCCTCTTCCTTCTGAAGTTGCCATTATCAAACATCTTCTCACAGTTGGGATCCAGGGTCCAATAATTCCCTTTACCTATGAATCAATGGAGAACATGTGGGTTTAACAGGGGTACACAAATACTCTAGAAACTGAGATACTGAAATGATCAGAACAAATGATTCTAAAATGGGTAAAGTAATTGGAGGACACAAGGCAAAGGAAGTGGAGCAGACATCACCTAACACTGTCTTAAGAATTCATGACAGAGCTGACATTCAAGTCCAGGACTTCCTGATTTATCAGAGTTTTAGTCATGGCAGTACACTTGGACCATTTTCTCACTTGTGATTTATACTGTCACCCAGCACGGCTGTGGTGACAAATCACTTAACGGAGACAGATTTTCTATCACCGTAGCAATGGATCAGTGACATTATAAGCTGAGATGACCACTCAAAGTGACCCTTTGATTGTATAATTCACATTAGTGGCATAAGGTAAACTTAACACGCCCTTGGAGGATCCATCAGTTGTTGCGAGGAGCTTGGAGAAACAGCAAGGCAGAAATGGAGCAAACAATATTTTCTAGCCCACAGTAACTTGAAAGAAAGCACCATTAATTAAAATAGGTTTAGGTGAACAGGTGTTAAGATTGCACTGCAAGCAGGCAAGTTACATTCCCCATGTTTAGAATATAGCGCTTATAGTGGCGTATATATTCATCGTATCAGTTTTGGATATCCCTTACATTCACAACATTGCCATATGCACACAAATTAGGTAAGAGCTTCAAAGGTATGTTAGAATATGCACTATTATTTTTGCTCTGCTGTGAAAAATCATATAGGCCTTTTCTCCAAAGTTGGGGGGGTGTTCTCCTGGTCTCACGACTCCTGCTCGAAGAGGAGGTTGCAGTCGCGACCAGGAGAGCCTTTGCGCGACTTCGGGTTGTGCCCCAGTTGCGGCCTTTCCCGGATAAGGAGTCCCTGCACTCAGTCATGCAGGCCCTAGTCATCTCAAGGTCGGACTATTGCAATGTTTTCTACATGGGGCTACTCTTGAACAGCATTCGGAAGGTGTTGAGATGCGACAGGTCTTCAAGGAAAAGCAACATCCAGTTTCCCTTGGAAAAAGCACCTTTGGGACCCCCCACAATCCAGATGACTGAGTATCTCCATAGACATGTAGATGTCCAGACTTATTTCCAAGGAAACAAGCTCCTGGGGCTGCAGCCCAGCCGGCCCTTAGGTTTCCTCCGACAAGCGTGAAAAGGACAGTTAATCAAATCTCCGTTCCCACGTGACTTCCGTGCCTCTCAGAGGGAGAACGAGGAGAAGCGCGGGAAGGAGTTCCAGCGGGCGCCGCCCGATTCACCGCGCCTGCGGACGCGGCTCGAAGAGCCTTCCTTACCTGGGTCGTCCTCCAGCCTCGGCACCTTCTTGAAGCAGTCGTTGAGGGAGAGGTTGTGGCGGATGGAGTTCTGCCAGCCGGCTTTGCTCTTCTTGTAGAAAGGGAAGTTGCCGGCCACGTACTGATAAATCTGGCTCAAGGTGAGCCTCTTGGCCGGCGCGCTCTGGATGGCCATGGCGATCAGCGCCGAGTACGAGTAGGGCGGCCGCACCACCTTGAAGAAGTCCTGCTGGCCGGCCAGGGACAGCCAGCTGAGCTCGGGGGCCGCCGCCTGGGCGGCCAGCAGCTGCCTGGCGCCCGTCCCATAAGCCGCCGAGGGCACGAAGGGGCCGGACGCACCGTTGGGAGCGGCCAAGTAGGGGCTGTGCGCCACGGGCGCACCGTTGAGCCACAGATAAGGGCCGCCGCCGGTGCTCGAGTCGCCCAGGCCGTGGCCGCCGTGGGGCGGGACTTTTGGCGCCTGCGAGGTCGGGAAGAGGCTCCGGTTGTTGTCGCAGAAAGTGGCTGCCGCGTCCAAGAGATCGCGAGCGCTGAGGGGCTGCTGGCCCTCCGGTGGGTTCATCTCGGCCGCTTCGCGCACCATCAGCGTGCGAGAGAAAACCGTCAGCAGCGGGGCCGGACCCGCCGGCAGCGGAGAGGCAGTGGGTTAGGAAGGAGCGGACGGCGCCTCCCCCTCGCCTGCCCATCTGCCCCCCTCCAGGGCCCGAGCTCACCTCTCCCTGCACCGACCCCCGATGACCTCCTCTCCCCATCGTCTCTTGCACCCCCGCCTTCCCCCCGCGATCCACATCAAGCCTGGAGGGCCCCCACTCTTCCTCTCCTGTCAGACTGCCCTTTGGGGACTCGGGACTCGTTTTTCCAGAAATTTATTCCAAGAAGATTGGGATCGCCCACTGAAAAAGGAATAACAGCAGGGAGTGAGAAGTTATAGATTGACTGTAGCACTGTACAATTTGTACTGTAGTTACAAACACAATTGAGCCCCAAATTTATGTTGCTAAGTGAAACATTTGTTAAGTGCCTTGGCTCCATTTTGTGATTTTGCTTGCCACAGTTAAGTGAATCATTGCATTTGTTAAGTTAGTAACATGGTTGTTAAAGTGAATCTGGCTTCCTCATTGACTTTGCTTGTCAGAAAGTCGGAAAAGGGATCACATGACCTCGGGACACTGCAACCGTCAAAAATATGAACTAGTTGCCAAGCGTCTGAATTTTGATCATGTGACATCACAATGGTCATAAGTGTGAAAAATGGTCATAATTTCCTTTTTTCAGTGTTGTAACTTTGAACGGTCACTAAATGAACTGTTGTAAATCAAGGACTACCTGTAACCTGAACATACACAGATACTTTGCTTAAGTTCTCAATCCACCAAGGAAGATGATGGTGGGAGTGTTCCACTGTGATCAGACGGTCAGCTAAATTTCAAGATCCTTTACGCTCCTGATACCAGATCACTTTTTTGGTCCCATCCACTGTGCAAGCTCAGCTGGTGTGTTAATATGAAAATAAAAGTTCCACTGAGACATTTGAATGATGCTTGTCAATCAATATAAGAGTTCACGAAAGACCTTAAGGAATTTGTGTGTATTCGACGAACGAAGATTCGGTGTGGACTCCATGTGTAGGTGTCCAACTGTTGGTGGTACCCCGACACCAACCATACGTACGAATATAAAATTTCAACATGGTCCATTAGTCAACAAAGAAGTTGGTCCTAGCTAGTTATGTAAACGAAAAGGGTTCACTTATTAGAATGAGGCTGCCTTGCCTATTAGCTGTTTGGAGAAGTTATGGACCAATTCTCTTGTGAGGGCTTTGTTGTTCAAATGATTGAACAATATAACTAAAATGCATGTAGTTTTTACATGAATTCAAAATATTTATCAGACAGGCAGAAAACTTTCATGTGCATATTCTAGCAGCAATGCAAGTTGGTGATTGTTGCAAAATTCTACCAAATGCACAAACATCTTTTCATTAAAAACTTTTAAAACGTTTTATATAAATCTGCTTTTCTCATCTTTGATACTAGAAATTCTCACTATATAATACATGTTCATATTATTTCCAGTGTTCATTGTCTCTCTGCAGTTGTTTGCTGTAATTAGTACAAAAGAAAATAAAGTGCAAAATTTTCCTTTTGTTTTGTTTTTCTCATGGTCATAACAAATGTCTTTGATAAGCAAAAAATTTAAGCATGAACACATTAAAGAGGAGTATCAAAATTTAAACATTGCTCTGTTGTGTTTAAAACTTCAAAGCAAGACTTCCAATGTACCAAAGGTTTGATTGAATCATTTTATCAGAGCAGAACTGATGCAGAAACCCACTTCAATGAAATGAATCATGAAGCACCCTGTAGCCTTTGAAAGGCTTCACAGATTCAATGACTTTTCTGCTATTTCAAGGTTATTACAGACGATGTATAATATCACAACTTCACCTGCATATATATAAAAATACCGAAAGTGGTGTGGTAGGTTCTCTGACATGACATGAGTAGATATCATTGAGTTTTCCCTCCAACTCTACCCTTACTTTCTCAACTTTCAACTTTAATGGGCCCAGCCATGAGTCTTAACTTTGCCTTGTGGAAATGGAAAGTTACATTTCTTACAATACAAGTGGTAGTACAAATAACCTCTTAGCATTATGAACATGGCTTAAAGCTAGCCAGTCCAGTAGACAGTGATGTCAAATTGTTAATCTTGTAGAATTGAGGCGGTTTTAAGTATCTTGGTCATGAGTGAATGTATGCGAGGCTGACATAGGTACTAAAATATTTACTGCTGTTAAGAACAGTGGGGAAGATGGCAAAGCTATAAATGCCACTTTCTTTGTGACAGAAAGAAAGTAGTAGCCACTATTGGCTGCCATCCAACTAGATAGCAAGCTGGATCCCTGCCACAGTCCAGTGATATACAGTAGGAGCTCAGGCAGAATTGTATTTTGGAAGAAAGAAGTCCAATATCTTAGGAAGGCATCTGTAAACATTGTCAACAGGCCTGGCATAGGTCAAGACCAAGTCTCCAGTAAACAAGTAAACTATCCAAGGGAAAAGACAGGAGACAAAATGATGTAGAATCCAGAGTTCTAAGCGATGCACAGCAAAGTAATTACAATAGGCTTGAAAATATGTTCTTCATGTTTCCCCCCCTCCCAGGAAGTGAGGCTAATAAAAAAGCCAAACTAAGCCTCCACTCAAATGTACAGCTGAGATGCATAACTCTTTATAGAGACTACTGGTCTGCTTCTTGCCAAATCTCACCAACCTACACAGCACAGTTCTTTATACCCTATGCCTCTGTCTCAGAGTCTGAGACATTTTCAGTGGATACAGGTAGGAAGTTCTGCCAGTTTTGGCTCCACCTCAGCCAAGCAGAGTCAACAGCTCCAACCCTATGGAATGACCCAGTCCAGTCATTACACCTTTTCCTCCTCAGTTGAAATATACCCAACAGGGCATGACCTCCTTCTTAATGATGTGCCTTTGTGGCCTTGTATCTTACTCCAAAGTCTTGCAAACTAATATCAATTATTGTCAACAAGCCATAATGTGACCCAACCAAGTCATACCCATAAGATTCCAACCATTACTAATGGTCCTTTTTCAGCCTGCCGTCACTGAAGAAGCTTATGAGAAGGTCCTTAACAGGATGGCCTATGTTTACCAGGCAAGTATGCCAACCTTTCACAAAACTCAGTGATTAGAACAAGGAAAGATGCATTACATCATCAATGGTATTTTTCTAAGCCTTCCCAAAAAAAGGGAAGCTTCGAATTTTCTTAATCAAGCTGGTAACCCACCATAGCCAATGGTGAAGAAGATCTCCCCAGGCAATTAAAGATGTACAAAAGCTATACAGTAAAAGCAACTTCCAACTAGGAGAATTAAAGGTAGAAAGGCTAACAAGGAACTGCAGTAAGATTCCCTTTTGTGTCTGACAATTCCTCCTAGAATCTCCCAGCCATTGCTGAAGTTATAGAAAACCTGTCCAAATTGTTGTGTCATCCCAACAATGATTGGACGATTGCACAAGATACTGTAAATCCTTAGCGGGGATTGTGTTTTCTTTTTTGTTTCTGCTTTTACTTTCCTCAGTTGGAATCATGATTCTCTTAGGGTTTGCCCTCTTGCCTTCTTCCTACATGAAAATAGAGCCTTTTCTGCGTCTTCCCCCAAAATTAAGGGGAAAGCTCAGAGAAGAAGGCCTTACATGTAATTTCTTCAATAAATCTTACTCATCCTTTTTGAACTTAAGCATTGACATAACTTTAGTGACTTATTTCTTTTTGTAGTCATATTTATGCACTGCTAAGTACAGAATTTAATGAATGAACTGAAATATTCCATCTGGGTTCCTTCAACATTTGTTTGACCTCCAACTCTGCCAACTTCCATGTTTTCCCCAAAACTCAATAGAGTCAAACAAGCTACATCACCCTACAGGAGCAAACCAGTGTCTATTCTTCAGCATTAAGCCAAGCCCGACATTGCAGAAAAGCAGATACTTTAAACTGGGATAGGGGACTTTCTGCTTTGCTTTCAACACAAATTATCTATACATTTTTTGCTAGTTAATAGGGAGACTGTTGGACTGTCTTTTCCTCATTTCTGCTATCCCTGACTTTAAAAAGAGATATAGGAGGAATATTTCAAAATATTATTGTGGGGGAACTCTTGATAGAATTAAGTTACAACTTTTCTCGATTCTGTCCTCTGAATGGTTTGCCATCCCTCCTTTCTTCATTCCATACTGCCAAAAATAAAACAGTTACATAGCGCTACAATAAGTGGGCTGCAGAAATCAAGATATCCACTAAATGGCATGAAAAGAATGAACAAATTCTTTCCTGCCATCTAGTGGTTCTCTGGATTTTTGCATCCCTCATCTGATAAGCTCTAATAACAATGGTTCAATAAATTACTGAAAATGCAGAATCATTTGCTGGAAGGCTAAGCTTTTGTTTGAGCGTACTAAAACCAACTTGAAATACCTTCTGTGCAGTTAAAAACTGCTGGTGGAGCTGTCCTTCTTAAACATGGCTTCCCTTTAAAAAAGAGATAGAAAGATCAAGCCCAGTTTCCCCAAGTAAAAATAAACTAAGACAGTTTAATTGAACCTGGGAGCAATTCAGCTTGATAGCAGAGAGGTGCTTCACTCAGACGTACCATATAAACAAAAAATATATAAAATACTTATTTATCCATTTATAATACAGTCCCATGTATGAAAATAAATATAATAACTTGTCTCACTTTAGTTTTCATGAAATTGATGACATCCTACATATATACAAATGGAGCTGCATTCTGTGGCTGTAATCCTCTGTATATTTCTATGTCAATAAGCCCCTTTAAACTCATTGATATTTAATCTCAAGAAGCAAGCAAAAAATTGCCTTGCTTTATATTCCAAATACATTCAGTGAGGTTATGTGCTTCTCAAATTCCCAAGAGTGTAAAGACATTAAAATGAAGAGAGAAAAGGAATTTGGGAAATAAATTTTGTTTCTAAGATTGAGTTACTCTTGGTGAATGACATGAAAAGGTATCCAATCATAGATAAGTATCTCAAGATGCCTCCAAGCAGTGTTGATGGGAACGAGACAAGGATTACATACTTACAAACAATGAGAGCTTCCTGTTTTCTTCTCTGCCTTAAATATATATTAGTTCCACAGGGACTGAGAAGTTTAGAGAAAACTGTGAAAATTATTAAGTATCTTGGTTGATTAAAGTCTACACCTTAAACAAGTAAACATACAAACTTTCTCCTATCCCATAAAGCACAGGTGTGTTTTTGTATCTACCCTTTAAATAGATTAATGAACAAAAAAGGAAAGATAAAGAACAAACAATATGATATCCTATCTAAGAGATTATTTCTTAATGGTCACTAGGCTCTCTCTCACCTCTATTTGACATTATTTTTTCTTAGAATTCTTTAACTTAAAAAAGGAAAGGGAAGCAAGAAGGGTTGTCCAAGATTCAAAAATACAATGCAAATACTTTGCACTTCATTAAAGTACCCTTTTTAAAAAATCTACAGGAGCCTGAAAAGAGATTAAAAGATGCCTTACTTTAGCAAGCAGATCCCTTAAAGCAACAGTGTCCTTTTTTCAGCCTCACACCGAAACCTGAAAAAAGTTGGATGATATCAGTAAGCCCAGGGATGCTGTAGTGGTGTGATACCAGAAACAATGTTTTCTGGATTATTCTGGAAGCCTGCATGGGCCTAGAAGTTAGCATACTACAAAGTCAGGTGCCAGGTTCTAATGTCTTCTGTATTCCTGAAACTTAGGAGATGTATCCTAAGTGGTGTTTTCTGCTGCTTCATCTTTGGAGGTACCTATCAAATATGGGAAAGTTTGTAACAAAAGAAAACCTCGAGTCAAATGCAGTTCCTGATAAGTTTGAAGGGCTACAGTTTGGAACTACTTTCTTCTGGAACATACCTTTTACTTCCTTATCTACACGTGTCATAACCATTGGAGGAACCTCATACAAATATTAACCAGGCCTAAGCCAGCTTAGCTTCCCAGCTCAGAGAAGGTCAGCCAATGTGCCACTACTTTCTTAGGGCCTTGCTGTTCATCCCAAGGGGTCAGCAGAAAACTCTGGGTGAAATCTGCTTCTCCCTTTTCCAGATTAACATGTTGCCTCTGTAGTCACCTGACTTCTATCTAAGGCAGTGTTTCTCAACCTTAAGAACTTTAAGAAGTGTGGAATTCAATTCCCAGAATTCTCCAGCCAGCCTGCTGAGGATTGAAGTTCAGATTGCTTAAAGTTGCTGAGGTTGAGAAACACTGGTCTAAAGTAATAGATGGCCAAACTAATGATTTTTTTTATGATATGAAGAGGTCCATAGATAGTGTTACAAGAAGGAAAAACATTACTTTATTGCAGTAATGTATTTATTTAAAACATCAAAAAATTGTCAGGCTTGTTTCCTTTCTTGTTAGCTGCAAGTTAAATATATGTATTTTTAAAGTAGATTGTAAAAATCCTTATAATGTTGCCCAGAGGTCATTTAATAAAGGACTGTGATTAATACAATTATTAAGAATGTGCCATAAGTGAAAAGAATTTAACTTCATCCTTCTCCGCTGCCAAATTACTCGAAAGTTTAAAATGTTAGTCTTGAACTGACATGTGTGGGGTGCAGTATTGCTTCTCATTTTCTTTAATTGTTTGATTAGAGTGCCATCTAGTGGACTATTATTAATTTGTCTCACTTGATAGAAATATTTTTAGCAACTTTGTTCCTCCAGCGGTTTTTGAAAATATATGTCTTTCAGTGTTTCTCAGAGTTTTTCTCTGAACATGGTATAGCTCTTTTGGGGAGGAAAAAAAATTCATTGGATATTCATTTATTTTTAAGCTTGCCCAGAGGGTGGCAAAATACTTCATTTTTTTGGTATTATAACATAGGAAAGAAGTAAGGATGTGCAGATTTCTTAAAGTCTTCATCATTTGGCTTCACAGAGTAACTATACTACATATTGGACAGCATTGTGCCCTCTTCTTCGTTGCTGACTTCCTCTGGCTGTATATTGGATTTAAATTCCCATTTGTACTAAAGTTTCAATTCAATCTAGAATTCTTACATGGACCCACTGTGAGATCCTGAGAGGGGAGGAGAGGACAACTTTGGCTTATGTTAGAACAGGGAACAACCCAGATGTGGTTGCTTGGGGAAGGAAGCACTTCAAGAGACTCCATCTTAATTGAATCACTTTGCTTAGGAACCCATTTTCAAGATTGTGATTTTCTTGCTGACTAGCATTAGAGATGATTGTCTGAAGTTTGTGTGATTTTCACTTTGCTGGGCCAGCCATCTGGGCCTTGACACCTACAAAGTTCTTCATGGCTTGGCAACCTAACACTTACAGGACATTTATTTCAAATGGGTTAAACTCAGATGCTCATCTTGGTTGGCATGCTGTGATTTCCTTGTCCATGGGAAATTTGGGGGAAGAGCAAGAAATTATTCTTTTTTTTTTTAACGAAGGTCTATCTTGTGGCAATACCTCCCACCAGGGATCAGAATAAAGTCTTCACTCTGAAAGCTTGAAGACAAAGAGATTCAGAAGGGCAGCTGGCAGAAGAGTTGATACCTAGTTGTTGGAAACTATTTATATTAATTTTAAATCTGTCGTTGCTATGCCTTCCCCCTTTCCCCTTCCTTCTGTTTTGATTCCTGGCATCATTACTCTGCTCACTCTGGGCAAGAAGTCATCCTGATTCACAACATCTTAGGAAAACAGTAGGTAAGCAGGGGAAACTCAGGACAAATTAAAGAAAGTACATCTTCACAAAGCACATAATTAAAATATGGAATTTGCTTGCAATGGGACATAGTAACAATCTGAATGGTTTTAAAAGAGCATTAGACAAAATCATGGAGAATAAACCTATCAAAAATGGCCAGTCATGGATGGTCACTCTACACTGACCCTTTTAGATGCAACAGAGGAGGGGGCTTGCATGTATGTCCAGCTTACTTTCTATATGCATATGCTTAAAACAGAGTTGTGGCCTTATTTTCCTCTTTCCTCTATGGGTGAAAGGCCCCAAATCCTAGAATTGGTTCTGCCATTCCCTCACTCTTAGCTCCTTTGATGGAAACCCAAATTTTCTCCAAAATGATTATGCTAGAGAAAAGAGATTCTACATAATTCTTGTTCTCTATAGCCCAGATTTTAGAGTCCTTTCCTCATATTTTAATAGATACTGATTCTTCTGCATCTCTGGCAAGTGATGAGAATAAAGACAGGTGCATATACCTATTTACCAATATTTGTTTATTTGCAGCATTTAAAAAAAATACAGCACACCATTAATATATGCATACATAACAGTGCATATGTATACAAAAGGAAGAAAGCCTATAAAGTTAGCAATTCATTGAAAGGACCAGTGTCTATACATTAAGACTGTAAATAAAGTTTTGTTACTGCCTTCTAAACACCTGAGTTTTGACCATTTAGCAAAAATGCCTTGATCTCTTATTGATAAGTAAAGCTTCTTGTACTCAAGTGCCGGTATATTAACTCTGATTTCCATTGCTAGGAGAGAGGGCACTTTTGAAGACTCAGTTTCTGTGTTCGAGCAAATACATACTCAGTCTTCATATTGAAGGTTACCATCTATAAGACCAGGGAGATATCATTGGTCTGCCATAACTATCTGTCTGGCTAATTATTTTTCTGGCTCCATACACAAACACATACACACAAATGTCAATATTCAGAACTTAATTTATTCAGAAATATAATTGGGTATTCTGTAATAAGTGAAAATGCCTCCTTTCCAGAAAACAACTTCTGAGCATCAAAGATGGCAGAGTATGTCAGAATTGCTAGAAAGATGATATCTAACTATTATACCTGGCTCCCATTCACCTGCAAAAGAATAGCAAAGACTGCAACCCTGAGTAACCATGTTTGGGAATATTTGTAGGCATGCTTCTTAAGCTGGACCAACTGCACTCTCTTACTCGGAAACCTATGCAGATATTTTAATTAGAACTTACCAAACTGGAATAGAAGAGTGAAAAGCTATGGTCCTTGGTTTTCTGACTGACGAAGGTGAGAAAACACATCATGGGAAGTAATGAAAAATTGTAAGAGGTTTAAGACAGCTGCAATTTTCACTGAAATGTGTTCACTTTATTGCCTTGATTAAAGTCTCTTTCCCTTGCTTTTCATTACATTTGGTATCACGTAAGATTGTGCATGGTGGGTTTGAGGCAGTTCTTCTTAAAAATCTGTATGCCATAAATAAACTGTATCCAGTAGCCTGTTCTTATTGGTGATCTCTGGATTTATGAATACTGATATAAAAGAAGAAGATTCCTGATTAATGAACTAAAATACTACCAGTTTAAACTTGAAGCAAAATATTCTTTTCCTGTCCCATTCAGTTATTAGAAAGGGCAAATCTATGTATTAGCAAATGTATTTTTTATCACTCTAACCCATTTACTTTTCTTTTCATTATTAGTCCATTTATTTATTATAGCTTTAATCCTTTTTTGATTTGTTTCTGTAATACTTGTTTGGTTTTGTTTTTAAATGGTGACTGCAAAGTTCTTTTTTTCTTTCCTTACATTACAAGGAATTTGAGCAACAGCCCATGTTTCATTTCAAGATTTCTATCCGTCAGTTGTTAAATCTGCTACAGTTAAACAGCGGGGATTGTAATTAGCTAATTTCTTAATCTAGTGCATCACTTTTTTTGCCTTATTCTAAGTTAATTACAGAGATTTGAGTAGGAGCTGATTACAAATTATAACGTATAACATGTGGAAGTAATTAAAAATACTTTATGAAGCAATAATGGTCACAAAAGTCTTTTACTGGAAGCAAACTTTAAAATCAAGACCAAGACATCCAATATCTGTGTATTCAAGGAGTGTTTTCTATTACAAGGTTAAATAGCAAGTGTGTCATTTATGTAAAAGCAAACTATATGTTCAGCCAAGAATCTCTGACAGATTGCTCCAAGGCACTGTAATTCTCAGTCACTTGAGTGTCATTGGAGGTGGAAATGAGGTGGGGGGACATCTCTCTAGTGTGAGGTAGAAAGCATTTGGAAAAAGATTCCCCAAGATACTGCTGCTGGAGGGCAAAGAAAGAGAGAAAATGAAGTGATACCTCTTTGCCTTGAGGGAACTGAAGGAACGACTTACCGAGGGTCTCTCTTCTAAGCCGGCTGAAAAAAAATCACACCAGTTCTAAAGGACTTCATGTTATAAAAGGCCGTCACTATATGCTGGCACACAGATCTTTCCATCACTGTGTAATTCTATCTCCTTCCTAGCCTCTATAATTGATTAAACGCTTGCTCTGAGGCAAAAAAAGGCTTTTCAACACTGTTCAAACACAGGAGCAGTCTGTAGAATTTCAGTAGGGTGACAGGGGATGGATTTCTATCTTTTTCAGGTGATAGAAGGGTAGGTGGGAGCACTTTGTCATGATTAATCACCAGTGTGGCTAGGAAGTAAGCCAGAACTTTAATTAAGCTGAAGGTCGGATAGACATGTAACTTTTCCAATGGTTTTGTCTGTGTGCAGGCCTTTTCTCTCCCACACAGTCAAGATTAAATCTTGTCAAGTTGTATATATTGAGACAACAGAATATATTCTGTAATACAAGGACAAAGAATTATTTTTGCTTGATCCCTATATGTGCATCCTCAGTCGTCAAATGCAGAAATCCGGCAGACTGGAATATATAGAATGATAAGCCACTTAAATATGTATTTTGTGGCCATCTATGTAAGTTTGCTTTATATTGTCAAAAATAGAATAATTTAAGATGCCACCTTTATTGCCACTCTAGTAGGCTAACCTATCTGTTTCTCTGAGAATCTAGAATACTGAAAATTCTTAAAAATCTGTACCTCCATGAACAATTATAGATGTATCCAATTTCAGTCCTTCCAGAAATTTGCATATATTCCAAGATTTATAATATTGATTATTCATCTGGATTTCTAGATGTTTTTATAATTGAACTCTCTTTGGATATAGTACTGTATTTTGTTCATGATCTATGGATTAGATTGGGATCACTATTTTGACCAATAATTCCATCATCTTGAATTTGGCTGCCTATCTAATGAAGTATTTCTACAGTTATATAATGGTACTCTGGATACTGTAGGGCAGGGTCTCCAGTCCCGGTCCAAAGACTGATATTAGTCCATGGCTTGTTGGGAACTGTGCCGCACAGGTGGGTGAGTGTGTAAAGCTTCATTTGCACCTGCACAGGATCTAGGTTGAATTTCTGGCATTGGTTTCTTGGTCTGATCTATTTGGTTTGGGGCTGATATATGTCTCCATTCCTAGCTAGAATACTTGGTAATATGAGAACAAGGAAAACTGTGGAACAACATAGGTTGAACAAATCATGTTGCTTTTCCATGGAAAGATAAGTGATAATTGGTTCTCTTAATGTCACATATAAACCCAAACCATAAGGATGGAGTATTCCCATTTATTTAAAATTTATACTTAACTTAGATGGGTAAACAGGACAGATTCTTGAGTAGAAATGTGTTCACCAACTCAACAGAATGTGTTTTTCAAGATTAACTGGATTAGACTACATTAAACTCTTCTAGTTTGGTGAGTAGACTTCTCATCCAAAACCTGCTGCTGGATACCATAATTTGAATAATCTCTGCAGCATTGATCTGTAAAATGTATCATTTTTGAGGGATATGACAAGTATCTGCAAGGAGATACCTCAAGATTTTTATTAAGCTTTCATCCATCTTTTAGCACTAAAATAAAGATTTCTTGTCCTGTTGCATCATGTCCTTGATGCAGCCATCTCCTATAAGGCTAATTTTAGCAGGAAGAATATAACTGGAATTCCAGTTACAGAATATTTTCAACATATCTAATCTGATTTTGCATATATGTGGAATCCCTTATATGAATATGGAAGTACATTATAGTATCTGCATTATGAATTATTTTGAGAGATTATTTTAATTTCTTTTATATGCTTTAGGAATGTATAAGAAAGTTGATTAATGAAATAAATAAATATAAAAAGAATTTTTATCTCCGTTTATGTTAGCCATTGCTTGCCATGTGATAAAGCTGGAAGCAACCCTTCTGATATAAGAAACCCCTTACTTACTGGTGGGCTGATAATGATGGCATCTTGATTAAGGATTATCTTAATTTACTCCAGGGGTGTCAAACTGCCAGCCCCCAGGCCAGACGCGTCACAATGAAACCGCACCCACCCCATTGCCAGCAATGGGAAAAAAGCTCCGATACGTCGCGCGACGTCACGTGACGTCACAAGTTTGACATGTCTGATCTATTCATTTTTTTCTCTTTTCCAAGTTCATTTGCCTTGTTTATATAAAAGTTTGATATAAAAATTTGCATAGGAGACTTCTGGAGGAAAATGATTATCAACTCTTTTGCACCGTTCTCTTTATGTGCAATTTTAGCTAATCCACACTGTTTTTCAAGCCATTTTACCCAGGATATCTTTTTAATACCACAAATTATATTATTTTGCAGACACTTATCATTTGTTGAGGGGCAGTTTATTAGAAGAATATCTTTGCAAAATTTAAAGAATTTTAAAGGAACATTCTTTTTAGTTCATGTGTTGCACAGAAAATTTGAATGTACATAAGTTCAGCTCCATAACCATAAATTACATTAATTGAAGAGACATATGAGCTGATATATATCTGGTGGGAAGACCTGTTACTGCTCCTTAATTTAGGACTTGTTTGCCATCATCACATCAGCTACTTTTTTTAAAAAAGAAATGCTCTGATGTTTCAAATTTCATTCTGTTTGAAATAAAAATTATTGTAGCATTAGTCATTAGTATGGAAACACCAATAATGTATGGAACAGAGACAGCATAATATTCTCCATAGACCTTTTCACATCTTTTGAGCTGCTAAATAAAGAAACAGTAGCACTATAATATGGAAATATTCAAACAGCACATATTTGTAGAAATGCATTTTGACTTGGGAAAGTCAAGTACCACTAAACCCCATGTAATTTCTGGCTTTTATAGTGGTTGTGTGTGTCCGTCTTGCAGTTAAATGTTTTGGCCACAAATACATTGCATAGATAAGGAACCACACAGTGCTTAAACATTAAAGATCCCACATAAGAGCTCCCAGCTGCAAGAAGAAAGTATTTCCTCTTTTAGAGTAGCTGAGTTTTCTGATCATCTTCAACAGAATACAAAATATTAGGCTTGTAATGTTTGGATTTAGAGAACTGGAGCCCAAGTTGATACCAGCTACCATTCCTAGGAATATCTATGCAATATGTATAATCTCTTTCATCCTTTATTTTCATCATCTCTTTTCAGGTGTGATGTTCAGCATAAAGCAAAGTCAAGGTTTTTTTTTTAATGCCCTCTGTAGTACCTGATGTCTCAGAGGAGTTTTTTTTTTGAAAGTCACATATTTCTAAAGCCTGTGCTACAAAACCCGGCCAGTTTTCCCCATTATGCTATTCTTTGAAAGAACTATCCTGTTAAAATATAATTTTCTTTTATGAAAAAAAGCATTCATACAGCTATTCTAATATTCACTGTGTGTTGACCTGTTATAGTTTCCATTTCAAGCTTCACAGCAGGTTTGCTCTTATTACAGCGGCATAAAACCTACTTCTGATGTCCTTCAAATACTCTTGCTTCCAATAGATTGCCAACAGTACAAAAAAAGTGGGACGAGTTCATCACAGCTTTCATCCTTTTCTCCTGTTACACATTTTAAAAGCAGTATTCCTCCTTCCTTCTCCCAATCGGAAGCCTTCCAAACAACTCAGTACCCCTATTGGTGAGAATTATGGGCATTGTAGTTCAACATGCTGGAGGATGCCTAGTTTGAGAGGACTACTGTGTGCTCTTATATTTGCACTGATGCACTTGCACTTATGTATAATGCCTTTACACTTGTTTGGCTAAGGATAATAACATGTTATAATCATGCTCAGATTTGGTTGAGCTTTCTGGTTATAATGTCTCAGACGGTTTAGGCAGATTTTTTTTCCAATAGAAGGGAATATATAACTCAGGTTGAACTGTGGCATCTTTGATGCTCTCTCAGCTTAGTTCAGTGGTTCTCAACCTGTGGGTCGGGACCCCATTTGGGGTCGATCGACCATTTCATGGGGGTCGCCAAGCAAGGCTGTCCGCCATTTTTTTTGTCTGCCATTTTTTTCCCCTTTTCTGGTGGGTGCCTTACCTCCCTTGGGCTGGGCCAGCTGGTGGTCGGCCTGCTCCGTCTGTGCCGCTTGCCAGCTACGCCTCGGCCGGCGCAGGGGGCGGAACCACGCATGCGCAGCGGGCAGGGAAAGTCCTCAACTTACGACCGGTTGGGTAGTCCTCGACATACGACCGGTTTAGTCCTCGACTTACGATCGGTTTAGTCCTCGACTTACGACCGGTTTAGTCCTCGATTTACAACTGGTTGGGGTCGCAGCATTAAAAAGGTTGAGAACCACTGGCTTAGTTGTTTTCTTTAAGACATTTCATTACTCAACTAGGTAAGATCATCAGTATGAGGTAATAGCGACTAGGTAACATCTTCAATAAGTCCACTCATTTGTATTGATAATTTATTTTATTTACCAAATTTCTATACCACTTATCACACTGTGGGCCTCTTGTCAACATTCAGCTTGAGAATCCAAATAAAACTCCAGATTCATTCCATTTCCAAAAACCTTACTGTTTATTGAATACATGGCATGGTAATGTCAATGTAAAACTAACTCTGAGTTTCATAAAATTAAACAATAATTTCTACTGGCCAATTTCTCTACCCTCTCATCTAATCCATGTAAACATTTTCATTTTGTTATGGGAACCGTCTGCTTCCTCTCCACATATGCTACAGTGTCCTTGGAAAGGTTTCAGGCTTTCATGGACTTCAGTGGAATCATAGAGGTTTCGTTTCTCTATCTAACCCATTCTAAAGCAATACCTCCCCCCTTACTCGAATGGCAAGTTTGAAATGAAGAGGCACGTAGTTGCTAAAGTTTCATTCTTGACACCTCTATTACCTAATTAAAAATAAAATGTCTGTAAGCAAAGAGCCAAGCTCAGAGAGCACAACGGACATCTTAGATATTTTCTTCTTCTAAGCAGAAGGAGTAGGATAATTTGATGTCACCAGAAGACTGTTCTTATACTAGTCTGAATAAAATTGAAAGCCCTGGGATGGGTGGGGAAATAAAAATTGCACACTAGCTTTCATTCTGGCATCCAAAATGATGAATATGTTGGATTTAAAAGGAAAAAATGTCCTTTATATCTTTATATTTCTTTTTTAAGAGTAATTTTATTAAAGATTACAGTTTACAATAATAAAAACTAATACAAACTAAAAAAAAAGAAAATAAAAAATAGTAGGTGAAGAAAAGAAAAAGGAAAATAGGAAAGAATGAAAAAAATAGGAATATAATAAAAAGAAAATAAGTATAAAGAGAAGTGAGTTCGCCTTTATCATTCAAGCATACACAATGTTAATAACATCACTTTGTCTTAAACTATAACAAACTCTTTTTCTCATATCCCATTTCTTATCTATAAATAAATCCATTAAACCTCATCATTTCAATCTTGATGTTGGCAGAAATCTATTAAGTGTTACTAGAGATAATAAGATATACATTTTAAACTTGAACAAATAAGTCTTGACCCTTAACTCCTTCAAATAATGTTCTAAAACTTGATTTCTTCTCATTTTTTTCTTTGTCCCTTCTCACAAAATACCTGTGGCCTGTCATTTTTAAATCCACTGTCAAATCTCAGTCATGAAGGTAATGCTGGTTTCTCTTCCACAGCATCTTTTAAACATAGTCTATGTTTTAAGATACTCTTAAAATTAGTTCAAAATATCCTTCAATATGTTCAATATTAAAATATTTTGCTTCATTCTGTATTGGTAAGTGAGTTTTCTTTTCCTTTAATTATCATCTTTAGGTTCTTCTAGTTCCTTCTGGTGTCCAATTTTTAAAGTCTTAAGATTTTTTTTTTAAAAAAAGAATTCAAAACAAAAGCATTTTCCTGTGGAAGGATTCTTTATAATTAATTCCAAAATCTTATTTCAAATTTATCGTGCCCCTTAGTCCATTTGTAACCTTCTAAAATGAAAGTTTTAATTACTCTTTTGCTGTTTATTCCAGAGGGAAAACAGTGCTTAAACTGTTTAAAACTTCACTAAGGATTGAAGGAAAGTGACCTGGTTCTGGAAAAAACTTATCCATCCAAATGTTACTAATAATTGAAAAGCAATTTCCAAAAGTGATTAGAAAAGGAAGTATGTAAACCCAGTGTCCTTCAAAGGAACTGACCACTGTTCAAGCAAAATGGCTATTCCTTGTCCTCCCAGGGCGCTAAACTCACTGGAGACCACTCTTGGGAGGAGTAGCTATCTGGAATAGTTATGGATGATCTCCAATCCCTTTCTTGTGTATAGAAGAATTTATGAAAATCCAATCTATTCAGTAGCTTTTTATTCTGCCATAGTTGTCAGCTTCTCTTTTCACAGAGTCATTTTTAGTTCACCTTTCCTTTTCCAGAAGTCCCACTTCTTTGCTTATTCCAAAGAATATAAGCTTGTTTGAAATAGTATTAGAATAATGCTATTGATGAATGTAACTATCAGTTGGGCAACAATAGTGGTCTTCCATTTAGTATTGAGGCAGCATGTATGCATGTATGCATCTCCAGTATCTTGTGTGCTTCCAAAACAAAATGGGTCCACCGCATTGGAAAATGCAAGAAGTGACAATCTTCCTTTGCCAATGAAAGTCATTGTTTTCAACAGAGTAATGACACATTGAGTAAGAGTAATGACACATTGAGGATACTCCATGGCAAAATAGGAATTGGTGACTCCACGTTGTCATGAATTCATTAAAATGCTTGAAGAGAGCAGCTTGGAAAATAAATCTTGATATGCCTTGATGGCTATCTAGTTCAAATAGCTATTCAAAGATAAGGATATCATCTCTACATGCTCCAGTAAGTTCCCCACTCCATAGACACACATACACACATACAGAGGGGGGGGGGACGGAGACAGAGAGAACAAGAGAGAAAGCTCATAAAAGTTCATACATGCTCACTTCTTTTTCTCCTATTTATTATCTGAAGTTTTATAACTGTTCTCTTTAGAGGCTGCATTTTGCAATAAGTGTGGTTATCAAACTAATTTCTTGCCTTTTTATTGTTCATTAAACGTAAGTATTTTGCAACTTCCCATTTCCTTATAAAATCGATATAATAAATCTAAAACTTATTCTAACATTAAGTCTCCAAGCTTCTCATTAGAAATGCCACTGCTAAACATATATAATCCCATTTGAGACAGGACTTTAATTCGATGCATCTTGTAATTTGCCGTTCTCAACATGAATGCTGAAACAGATTAAACTTGGAACTTATTTCACACATTCACTGAGTCCATGAACCATATGCTGTTTTGCTTGTGTATAACTCAACATACTTTAGTCAGTAGCTGGGTAGACTGATGAGCCACTCTGAGCCGAGAGCAACTGCTGAAGAGCATTGCTTCCTAGGGGGAAAAGCATTTTGAAAGAAAATTCATTCTTGGCATAACAAATACTTTGTTTTAATCTCCTTGCTCTCTAAAGAATAATTTTCTTCCTTCAAAACAAAAACCAAACACCTAATTTTGTCCCTAGAAACCACATTTTTTCCAACAACATGTGGGCTCATATTATTTTTCCAAAGAAATGTACTAGGCTATATCATAATATAATATAACTTGTTCCCCAAAAGTAGAAATTGTCACAGAATGGCATTTAGTGCATAATTGAGGGAAACACAAAACCCCAATTCATATTCTTGGGGGGGAGTGGCAGGTTCTTTAGAGGGTTGAAGCATGAAACATAAGGCATATTTCTATTCTGTGCAACGTCTGCTAATGGGAGAAGAGAATGGTTTCCAAATTGATCAAAACACTTTGCTTTCCAACTTCTTGATAGAATTTTCATGTTGTACCATCTGCTGCCTTAGACAATAAGTTTACCTAGAGCAGGAACAATCCTAAGAGGACAACTCTGGCAATTCCAGAGTCACATTTGCTTACTCTTATCTTGTGATTAGTAATATGGAGGAGCTGTATGTCTGCATCTCTTTCAGCAAAAATGGATCTCTTCATTCTGCATGTCACTGTTCTACTCACCCGGTATTTCCCCAATTGGAAATTTAAAACAAACATGTGTAATTATTGGACAACTACTTCCTCCTTCTAGCTTAGGAGACACTTTTGTCTAGTCCAGTGTTTCTTGCCCTTGGCAATCTCTGTATGTATGGGCTTCAACTTCTAGACATTTGGGAATTCTGGGCACTGAAGACCATACATCCAGAAGTTGCCATGCTTGCATAAGGATAAAATGGGAAACACTGTTTTAGTTGCATTTTTACATTCAGTCCACATTCAAGAATTGATGCATTCCTACGCTGTCCTATGCACCTAGAACAATCAGATGATACTAATCCATATGCATCTAGAACAATCAGGATAATATTAAACCATAAATAATAATAATAATAAACCCTTTATTATCAAAGTATAACATGTATACAGTGAAATTGGCTGAGCCTCCCTCTATGCCCCACCCACCACAAACTCACGGTGACTACAAACCCCCAACTTATTTCACCCTGTGAACTAATTGCACATCACGCCGGCCTCACAAGTCTGTCATACATAAAGTTATAAAGTTATGTTCCAGTCAGAAGCCTGACGGCTGTTCTTCAGCCTGTTGGTATGGCTGGCTATGTTTCTGTATCTCCTACCCGATGGTAGGAGAGTAAAAAGGTACCAACCAGGGTGTGAGTCATCCCTGAGAATTTTCCTCACTCTGCCAAGGCAACAGGCCCTGGCGATGTCATCCAGTGGAGTCAGGGAACAGCCCACAATGTCTTGTGCCATGCTCACCACCCTCTGCAATACCTTCCTGTCCGCGACTGTCAGGCCAGCATACCAAACCACAATACAATATGTGAGAACACTTTCAATAATAGACCGTAGAAGAAGGCCATGAGTCGTCGTTCTACCCTGTTCTTCCGCAAAACTCTGAGGAAGTGAGTCTCTGTTGGGCCTTTCTGGCCACCTGGGCTGTATTATATTTTCTAACAAATATTTTAGCCTTTTAATTCATGATAAATTACACCCATACCAGTTTTAGTCCAAGCTTGCTCATGCTATTCTATACACGTTAGGATATCTAATATATAATTGCACATATCCCAACAATTGATAGGTACAGCTAATGTAAAAGACATTTTCAATTCAAAGGGTCCAGACCCTTTCCTCTAAAATGGGATTCCAAATCTGATATTCCTGTTTTCGAAGCGGTATAACTTTTGCTTTGTAACTTCAGAACCACCTGCAGAATGAAAACGTTGCTACCTTCCAGTGTTATGAAAACTTTGGCTTTACTTACAAATTATTTATATCCTACTTTTCTATTAAAATAATAACAAAAGCAGTAAAATTACTATATAATATTTTTATTATATTACACTTCTTTAGAAGACAGCAACAATATAAAAAATATAGGTAAGCGATGAATAAATCGGATTTGCTACCTAGGACAGGTTTGTAACCTACTGGAGGTCATGATTCATAGTTTCAGTATCTCTCATTCACTCATTCTCTGTTCCAACATCTCTTGCCTTGACTTAGTAAAAGTCTCAGATTTCTATCTGCCTTTTCAGCTATTAATCTTAGGCCTACAGAAATCATTTTATTTTATGTTTTCTTCTTTCAGTTGTAACTTTTCACATTTTTACTTGATGATTGATCAAACATAGAAAGAGCAAATGAAGACAGTATAGAAAGAGATGTAGCATTTCCAGATGGATAATGGTCAACCTATTGCTGCTAAAGTATCTTAATAATAAAAATAATAAAGTTGGAAGGGACCTTGGAGGTCATCTAGTCCAACCCCCTGCTCAGGCAGAAAACCCTATACCATTTCAGACAAATGGCTGTCCAGTCTCTTCTTAAAAACTTCCAGTGTTGGAGCATTCACCACTTCTGGAGGCAGGTTGTTCCACTGGTTAATTGTTCTAACTGTCAGGAAGTTTCTCCTTAGTTCTACGTTGCTTCTTTCCTTGATTAGTTTCCATCTGTTACTTCTTGTTCTGCCTTCAGGCAGGAAGATACTTTTATTACTTAAAGATACTTTTATTTCATTATAAATTTGTGAATGGACTGTAATCCAAAATGTGCCAAAATGAAGTTAATTTCTATTGTCCAACCCCCCCCCCCCATTGGTGTTTTACACCAGTCATGCAACTACAACAATAATAGCAACAAAAAAATCAGTGTAACTCGGAATACTCTTAAAAGGATCCAAAGTTTCTCATTCAACCATAATTAATGTCATCCCCTAATTATGCAGGAAAGGAAAGGGACGCCCGTTTCTTTGCTTAAAAAAATTCTTTCTGCTATGGCATATGAACAGTACTAAATCTTTGTGTGTATTTAGCGAATTATAAAAGAGAAAAGCAGAAAAAACTCCACCCTTTCCCATGTTGAAAAAAAGAGAGTTCCACTACCAAAACAAAGTGGTGTGGGTGGAGGGTCCTCAGGTGATTCACTACTTGTGTCTCAGGAAAAAAAAAGTGAATTTCCCATTTAACACTTTTTTTGCTTTGGGCCCCAATCCCTTTTTTTACTCATCTGTTAGGCATGAATAACCAGGAGCATCCACTGAGTTAAATCATAGAACAATTTATTATTGCTACCCATACACAACAACTTAGTCAACTAACAGTCGAAGCTACATTGGAGCTAGATAAGGGTCAATGGAATTCAAGGGTGGCAAGACTTGGGTCTCTTGTGGTAATGCAATCACCCCAAACTGATGACATGTTTAACGCCTCCTTCTAGATAAGCCTGCTCTTTTCTTACCCTCTCGCACCATTCTCACCCCAGCATACAGCCCCCGACAGATTTTCCATGAAGATAAACAGCCCACTGGGGACAAATTCAGTGCCTTCAATTCTTCTGCCAATTCCCTCTCAGATATTGACTCCTACTGAAAAGAGACACTTAGGGGATAGACATACTCCAGTGGCAAAAACTTATCTCTCTTATAGCAATAGTTTGTTATTTCAAGCTTTGGAAAACTTCTGTCAATCAATGCAGCTAATACAACGCAGCTTTTACCCAAGTGCCATGCAAGCATGATGGAACATTTCCCTTCAGTGCACATGGCAATTTCAGACACGCTTTCCTATAGCTGCAGAATGTTAAAGATCCAATAGAAAACTTTTTTAAAAATTGTTAACCACTTTGAAATCATCATGGGCCTAAAAGAAGTGCATGATAGTGTGAAAAGCAGTTTTTCCCTACTATATCTCTCAATCAATGACTTGATCTATCTCTTCAAAATGAAGAAATAGCCCAGTCTCTTGCAACTAAACCATACTGAGATATCTGTCTTTTGATTGTCACAACTCTCACTTTAGGAAAGCAGATGCTATTATACTGTGAATGTTGGCTGACTTTATTTCTAGCAAAAGTCAGCCAAAAGGCTGTAATTATGCCGAACAGTTTCCTAGAATCTTACTTCCATAAATGATGCCATATTTTGAGTAATATATCATCACTGTGCCTCGCTCAGATTATTACACTAATATATCATTAGAGAAATAGCTAACTGTAGTGATGGATTAGTCTAATACAACTTTAAAGCAACAATTTTCACTGATAAATCTAAGATGCTGTCTGACTCTCCTGTGTAAGTACAATGCAATATAATATTGCAAGTGGATACTCTGAAGAGATTCAGAGATTTCATTAAACATAGAAAAACTTTATCTTGAAGTTTTAGTGGAATACTAGATAACCTGTAACCTATTGGTTGTTGTTTGGGGATATTTCCTTACCCAAACAGACAACAGAATGACCATGGGTGGACAAAAAAGCAGTGGGAGTGGGAAAAATTCCAACTTCCAATTTCCTGCCGGCTTTCCCAATGACTTCGTAGAAAGCTGGCAGGAAGCATTGGAAATGATGATCATGTGACTGCGACTGAATGCTGCGGCGTGGCAGCACTGAAGTGGCCACAACGTTGCCAAATTTCAATCCAGTGGAAATCATGGGTGCTAAATTTTGGATGCAATCTATAAGTTAGCCCATCTGAGGTGCATTTATTCCAAAATTGTTACCCTGTGCTGAAGTGTTTTGCAGAATTGAAGATTATAAATAATTAAACAGACACAAGAATTTTAGCAGTATACAGATTTAGGTCAGATTAAAAATAACCCTCAAGACACAAAATAAACTATTGTGATGTGAAATCCTTCTTTCACTGTTCCAGGGCATCAGTCATACCATCTTTCATGATTTTTCATTAATGTGCATCTAGCTGTATTTCATGTCTACTAGCACAAACAGTTCTTAACAGGATGTTTTTGGAAATCCTACTCATATAGATATTTCCTTCTGAATTCTTATTGATGAAAATCTTGGATTTTTTCTAAATCTATCAGTATCTCCTTTCTTTTGTATGTAGCAACATTTTGGCTATTTTACAATAGTATTGCTTTTGAATCAAAAGATCTTAGTTGGTTAAAGAAGGTTACGGTAAAACCGAAGTCATTTCCTGTTTATCCAGTCTACGTTGTGTTTTCTTATTTCCCAAGGTTTAGTCTGTAGTCTTTACCGTTATAAATTTTATTCAGTTACTTTTATTGGTAAAGATTATGTGAGACAGTAAAACTTTGTACCTTGGAAAGTCACCTCCTGAAAGGTTTTCCATACTCCAAAATGAAATAATTGAATTAGATATAGTGTAGCAAATTCCTAATCCATTTGGACTACAGCAGAAACAATGATTTTCTATCCTACTAAAATCATTAATTTACTAAGCTATTCTAAAACAGTGGTTTTATCACCAATTACTGTAGTTTCCAATGGTTGCTGTGTTTTTTTTGCATACATTTAAGTTTTAATTGAATTGTCACAGTCTGTACATCTTGCATTTCATTACCATTCAAACTATCAACATTTCATTTTCCTCTCTGCCCATCTGTGTACATCTATCTGCCAAATAAAGATTATATATATATATAGATAGATAGATAGATAGATAGATAGATATAGATATAGATATAGATATAGATATAGATATAGATATAGATATAGATATAGATATAGATATAGATATAGATATAGATATAGATATAGATATATAGATATATAGATATATAGACCAGTTTTCCTGAGTGCTCATGTAATTAAGCACATTATTTTCTTTCTCTGGTCCAGTTTTCACAATAGCAATAGCATAGCACTTAGATTTATATAGCGCGTCATAATATTTTACAGCACTCTCCAAGCGGTTTACAGAATAACATATTGCTCCCCCCCCAAAATCTGGATCCTTATTTTACCAACCTTGGAAGGATGGGAGGCTGAGTCAACTTTGAGCCAGTCAGGATCGAACGCTTGGCAGTGAACAGGGTCAGCCTGCAAAACTGCATTCTAACCACTGTGTCACCGTGGCTCTTCATATATTACCCTTGTTTCAATTATTCCACTCTGATCACTCTCACTGAAATGCTCTTAGCCTTCATTATCTCGTGTAAGGCCATGTCTCTATTAACACTTTTAATACAGTAGCATCATGCTCTTTCCACCCCAATGTGGGGTGACTTTGTGATCCTTGACTTTCTGATGCTGCCCTCTTGTCATGTTCATCCTATGAAAAAAACCATCATTAAGGCATCATTAAATCCAGAGGGTTTGGAATAATATTTTCTCCCTTAAGCTGATGTTATCCCATCACAACTTTGAGATAAATAAGATGTCTTGACTGTTACCTTAGTGGTGAAATGAGCTGACCTGTTGTGGACATCATAAGAAAGGATGTTCTTACACCTGAAAAGTAAAATAATCTTTACCTTTTATTACAGCAGCTCTGTGTTTCCTCATTCTGGCACCTTTATTCTGCAGTTCCCAGAATAAACTGAGGGATATTAAATTAGACTTTTGTTGCTTATTTTGCTACCTTTTTCTATATTTGTCCATTTAAATTGCTACCTTGCTCCATATAAAACAAGAGGTATAGTTGCCCAGCAGCTGGCTATTTTCAGTTCTCTCTGTACTGCATCTAGCTATTTGTGCAGTTTATGCAGTCTGTCTCCCTTCTCTCTGGGGCTACAGTATTTCTCCTTGCTGGATCTCCCTATAATCTTCTTTATTGTACATGATTTTTACTTGGGAAGCATTCAAGTGGGAGAAAAGGCAGACTAAATCACAAAAAAAAAACTGAGGCAGAATTTCATCATTTGATCCTCTTGATGTTTTAGATGTAGTTCCTTGACTAGTAGATTTCTTCCAGGCTGATTAGTCATGTATTTAAAGGGGGTAACAGCAAAGCTAGATCATGAAACCAATTACCTGGCCTATAATGAAGTGGCACATTCACGAATCAGGGCATGCAACTGGGCTGTGAGTCAGAACAGATGCAAGAAAGAGAGGACAGAGATTGGCAATGGACCAGCAAATGGAATCAAAACATGGTTTGGTGTCTATTTCGGTATAGCTGGATAGCATTCATTCACCAATGAAGAAACCCTTTTAACTCTGTGTAGCATCACAGGGTAAGGCAGCATACATAGTAGGGAGTAGATTGCAGATAACTGTAAGAGTTTTTAGAAAGAGTTCTATTTCTTTGTTCTCAAATAAGATGACCGATACAACTTATCTAAGCAATGCTTTTCTGCATTTGTTCAACTGAATGATTGCTATTACTATAAAATTCATTTTATGCCCATCTCTTTGAGGCTATTGGTTCATGAAGATTCTTCCCATTTCCTCCTCCTATCATTTCCTAACCTTTGCTCATAAATTATTTCTTAACAGTGGTGAAAACAACTTTACACAGTATGATTGTTTTGTGTAAGGAAATCTCATGAAACATATCTAATGGAAGAGAAAAGCAGTTGGTTATGAATTCAACTCGCCTGAAATATGTGGGTGATATAGCTGAACATTCTTTATCCTGTTTTCTCCTAATGTTCTGTAGTTATTAGGAAACATTGTGCTATGTACAGTAAATCTTATTTGGCCTTTTTCTAAAAATTTACATTGCTTTAAAATAAATAACTTGGAGAAAATGGTAATGTAACAACCCAAAGCAATTACAAATTACAATCAATAAAACAAGGATCACACTGTGACAGAAATCCTTCATTCCACTCAATGAAAGAAGCTTTAGTAAATGTCTGGAAAATCAATTTATTCCTGCAGAAAACTCTAAATGCCATTGTTTAATCCTGTGCAAGGAACTTTATTGCCAAAGGTCATGAGTGGGCAAAGGTCATGAGTGAGGTATGGCTGTGGAGTAATGCTATGGAGAGAGATTGCTAGGCCCATTGAACTTCTGTCCTACTGTAGGCAATAGTGTGGTTCAACCTTGTCCAACTATGATCTCCGAATGTGTTGAACTTCATCTCTCAGAATCCCCAGCCAGTTGAAACACATTGTTCTGTTTCCATCACTATTCATATTTGGTTCACAGTCTGAATGTATAGTTTACAATATACTATGAACTATTGGAAACTTTCTCTAAGGATTTTTTTTTGTATGGTTGGTTCATTGCAAGCTATGAACCTGACAAAGTAATGTTTTGAAACAACTCTGCTTCCTTCATTATTTGGCCTTCTGTGTTTTCTTCTTCCAAGTTGTAATGACAGTTTCTGTATAGCTTTATCTGGGGGAATTCATGAGCGTGTCTGCAGAATAACCTGGCTTCAGGACTATCCATTGAAGTTGATTGTTTGTTACATCTGAATCTTGGGGGATAATCGTTCCTACCACGGTAACACCGAAGGTCTAACGTATAACGTACACACTATTTATCAAACTATAGTGTGATCATAAGAACGTAACGGTAATGTCTAAACGACAATACTCTAGTAACGATCATGGTTTGTTGTACTAACTATCTTTATCCTTTGTTTAGAGACTGTGTTCAGTCATAATGGAAATAAAGAGGTATTGACTGGTTTACATATTAGAAATTTCCACTATTCTATTTAAGAGCATAACTGGAAACAGATACATCTCTAAAATAGATATTTTTGTCCACTGGTCATTTTACCTCATCTGGATTTTAATCATCTGGTTTGATGGACATATCAGAAGTTTGAACATTGGACATTTGACCCGCTTCAGTTTGCCTACCAACCAAATCACTCTATGGAGGATGCTATTTCATCCGTTCTCCATCTGAGCTTGAAGCACTTAAAGGAAAGAAATACTCATGTATGTTTGTTGTTTGTCTACTTCAGTTCGGCGTTTAACACAATCATTCCCCAGCATCTAGTAGACAAACTGGGCTTTTTAGGCTTAAACACTCCTTTGTGCAACTGGATTCTTGATTTTCTTACCAACAGGCCCCAATATGTGCGAGTTGGAACAAATATATCTAATACCATTTTCTTGAGCACAGGTTCTCCTCAGGACTGTATCCTAAGTCCGCTGCTGTTCACCCTGTTGACCCATGACTATGGTGCTAGGTTTGCCACCAACCATATTGTGAAGTTCGCAGATGATATAACAGTAGTGGGCCTTATTGATAATGACAATATGGATTCTTACTGCAAGGAGGTTGAGGGGTTGGTGAACTGGTGTAAGGAAAACAGCCTAGTTTTAAATACCGGAAAAACCAAAGAGATCATTGTCGATTTCAGAAAAGGCAGGCACAGCCAGTGCTTTTTTTCTAAAAAAAAAAAAAAAAAAAGGTGCCGGAACTCACACACATCATACAACCCGCCTTGCCTACCCTACAAGGTTCCATCCAAAAAAGGTGCCGGAACTCTGTTCTGGGCGTTCTATGAGAAAAAAAGCCCTGGGCACAGCCATACTTCTCTGTGCATTAATGATTCACCTGTGGAGATGGTTACCAGCATCAAATTCCTGGGTGTGCAGCTAATGAGTAGGCTGGCTTGGTCACTCAACAGCGAGACACTGGTGAAGTGGGCACAGCAGTGCCTGCCTTTTCTCTGTCTCATGAGAAAGGTATATCTTCCTTCTCCTATCCTTACCACTTTCTACAGGGGACAATCGAGAGCATCCTGTCATAAGGCATCACAGTCTGGTTTGGAAGCATCACTGCTTCAGACAGGAAGGTGGTGCAAAGAGTGGTGAGGATGGCCAAAGAGATCATTGGCAGTTCCCTCCCTCCCATCTAGCACATACTGTAGCACAGAAGTGTTGCTTGAGCAGGGTCCGTAAGATTATCTGGGACACTACACATCCTCTTCACAATCTGATTTCCTTGTTACCTTCTGGGAGGAGGCTTCGTGGTATCCATAGCAGAACATCCAGATTCAGCCATAGTTTTATTCCATACAGCATTAAGCTTGTGAACTCTCAAGCTTCCTCCTTCCATTATATATTCAAGATGGACAGTATTTAATATTTATTTGTTACGTATATGTAGGGGTGTGGGTCTATACTTATGCTGTATATAGTATGTTTAGGTGTGTGTCATGTATGTGTTTCACTTTGAGAGAGGGCAATTAAATTTCATTTTTTAATGTGTGCCGTTGTGCCCACAGTAAAAAAATGACAATAAAGGTTATCTTATCTTGTAGCCATTGATACCCATAATGGAATCCAGCATGGAAGCTCTGAGATCCTCTTTTCAATATTGTGCTATTATTATTATTATTATTTCTTGAGAGATCATTGTGCAGTCTCCTTTTTTGCTAGGATTATATACAGTAGGATCATATTGATATTATGCTGATATAAGACATCCCTGGGCATTTGATAGAGTTATTTGATTAATACACTATTGATAAAAATGACCAAACTCCTACTGATTTTAATGGTAGTGGCTAAATCTTTCAAACTAAATACTAGTTTTTTAAATCCCAACTTACCCACACAAATATAAGTTTTGGGGAGGGAAGGTTAGCAAACAAATTTTTGAATTTAATCTTCAACAAGATTATACTTTCATTGCAAATATACATTACTCTTTGGATCTCTATGTTAGAAAACTGCATTTGTCAAGGAGATTTTATTATATGAAGGGTGGTCACACAAGAGAGGCTCAGAAATGTTCATTTAATTTTGCTCATTTAACTGAATACTAAATAAATATTTCACATTTCTTTTAGAAATGTGAGTTAAGCATATATGGCATGTAAATAACCATATAGCTAATGTTAATAAACTTTTAAAGTGGCCAACTGTGCATGAAAAGCATCTTCTTCAAATGGGTTTATGATTCCCAATTCTCATTTTATATGCAATCTGTTGTTATACAGCAGTGCTTCAGATAAACATGTCAAGCTGTCTAATTATTGGCCCAACATCTTTATATATTGATTTATCAGACAACAGCACTAACACCTGCTCTCCATATTGACCAGTGACATGAGATATTAATTATCCAATTAATTAATCCAAGCTTTTCCCTTTTCCAGCTAACTGCTATTGGAACTATGGTTATTATTAGCAGGAAGGTCTATAGTAGGGGTAGTCGACCTTGGCTCTTTTATGACTCGTGGGCTTCAACTCCCAGAATTCCTGAGCCAGCCATGCTGGCTCAGGAATTCTGGGAGTTGAAATCCACGAGTCATAAAAGAGTTAAGGTTGACTACCCCTGATCAAAAGGTCAAGATAGCAACCATCACTGTGTGATTAAAGCCCTATTCATTTTCCATGTATGTTGTATGTAAAAAAAGGGTGAGCTTTAATCACAGAGACATAGCAGCCATCTTGATTTTTTTTTAACAGGCACCCACTGAAATTTTCCCTGGTTATTATTTAGCAACTGATTATAGCTCTCAAGGGGTTCCCAGGTACAATTCCTACTGCTGATCCTGAGTGGTCTATGATGGGAGTGAGCAAACCTCAAGTTACTTTTTTTTACAACATCTAGGAAAGCTCTGATCACTATAGTATTCACTATTGCTGAATATTATCAACTCAGATTCCTACTATATTTAGGTAGAAAATGCACAAAATATGGATTCCAAATACAAAACAAACCTAATGCCTATTTTAAAAAATTCTCTTATTCCAATGAATTTTTTTTTTATTTTTTTCAATATAAAAAACAAACATAAATACAATCAATCAGTCAATAACCCCCCACCCCCCCCGGACTTCACAAACCTAATCCCAGGATAATATTCATATATATGTAAGCAAATATTAGTATCTCTAACTCCACAACAAATCATAATCTACATAAAGGAATATAAAAAAAAATAAAAATGAAAGAAAAAGTAGAGAAAAAATCTAAAAACCTAAATTATATTCTATCATTTTATGCTTCTTCTGAATATAAACAATCCATCTTCTCCATATTGATAAAAATTGTTCATTCGAGTGGTTCTTTAAGTAAGCCGAAATCTTTGCCATTTCAGCAAGGTACGAAACTTTCAATCTCCAGTCTCCCATGGAAGGAAGAATTGGACTCTTCCAATTTTGGGCTATTAGCAATCGGGCAGCAGATAAACAATAAAGCATCAAATTTATTTCTTTTGCATCTAAGTCTTGCACAATACCTAGAAGAAACAACTGTGGACAGAAGATAATCCTTTTTTTAAAAATCTGCTGCAAGTTCCACCATAATTGTACCCAAAAAGCCTTAATAACCTTACAAGTCCACCACATATGAAAAAAAGTTGCATCTGGGTGACCACACCTCCAACACTTGGATTCATAATTCGGATAGATACGAGACATAGTTGATGGATCCAAGTGCCATCTATAAAACATCTTATAAAAATTTTCACGTAGATTTTGCGCTTGTGTAAATTTCACATTTCTCACCCAGATCAACTCCCAAGTGTCCATAGGTATTGTTTCTCCTATATTTTGAGCCCATTTAATCATACAATCTTTAACTAATTCAGTTTCTGAGTCCAATTCTAATAAAACGTTATATATCCTTTTAATATGACCTTTGGCACCATCTCTTATTTGCTTCAAAAAAATCCCATCTTCCAAAGCAAAAGAAGTCTTTTTATCAATTCGCCATCTATCTTGAATTTGTCCATACAAAAGCCATGAAAAGTTTGGATTATTTTGCTTTAACACATCCATCGGTTTTAGACACCAGTTGCCAGCGCCACTCTGATAACAAATCTTTATATGTAGGTCCCTCCATCACCACTCCTTTAGTTATAGCTTGAAAGATATGCGATGGAATCACCCAGAGTGGTAACCTAACATTGAACTTAAAATAATACTTTTGCCAAACTCTTAGCAATGCAGGCCTTATTATATGATTTCTAAAGGTTTTATCAATTTTTTTCTGCATAAAAAGATAAGCATGCCACCCAAAGTACAAGTCCCAGCCTTCGACATTCAAAATCCCTTTGTTGGACAAGTTAATCCAATCAGTCATCCACGTTAATGCACAAGCATCATAATAAAGTGTCAAGTTTGGTACTTTAAGTCCTCCACGAAAATTCTCTTATTCTACTTACAAAATGTACAGAAAAAAATGGGAAAATTGGGCTCCCTGCTTGTAAATATCATGGCACTATTTATTTTCCTCATTTTCTTAACCACTGTTGCTTTGGTCGTCAAAAACTGATAAAGGCATTTTCTCTATCAATAATTTTCCATTTCTTTTCTATTGGCCAAAGTGTTTGAAAAAACATAAATCTTTTTGTTGTACTCATCTTTGGAGGCTGTCCTGTTTGTCTCAATAACTTTTCTCTTGAAAGACAGTCTTTTAGTAGTGGAAGTCATTTTCCTGGAACCTCTATCTTAAGAACCTCAAAAACACTTTTCTGACAGTTGTGGATGGTGTTTTTTTCTTTCTTAAGAAGACTTTGTTTTTGTGGTTTTATTTGCTATTTTAATCTAAGCCGTCCTACGTTGTGGGATGAAATATTCCAGAAAGCAAGAAGAAATTAAACAATAGAAACTCTATGTGCAATGAGCAGCTATAAAGCAATGTGCCAGGATCCGATTTATATTTGCATGTGTTCAGTGTTGAGTGTTGAGTCTTGTCCAACTTTCTTCAGAATTAGCTTTTTCTTATTCCTAATTCTTATTTTAAATTGCTTTACTTCTTGTTCTTTTGTTCATAAATTCAAATCCTTTTGTTTAATCCTTATACTCAGTCATTTTTTTCTTTCCTATTGTATGCTCTTAATAAATTGCAGATAATTCTTTGAAACAGATAATTGTTGATTCGGGACAAGGTTGTAATCTGATAAAGTACCTCAGAAGATCTATGCCTCTCCATTATCAAGTTGGAGAGGCCTAGATCTTCTGAGGTAGCTTGATGATCAGACACTGAATTTAAGGTGCCTATATGTTTTTCAAGTAACGGAAAGTGGAAGTCAATGTACTTCTTTTGACCTTGTTACTATAAATATAACCTTGGTTGAGGAATGTTGCCATCCCTCAGCCGAGGTTATAGTTACAGTACACTGTATATATAAGGTATCCTAGTGGTGACAGAAAATGTCAACTAAGGATATTCACTGCTGCATCCTCATCTCCATCCAGTAGTACATAAAGCCGTATAACTGAAACCAGAATTATCTTAAAACCACACTGAATTTCAAATTCTCATGCTTTCGTATTGTGTCAAAATACTGCCAGTACAGTCAACAGATTTGGGCTGCAAAAATGTGAGCATACATTATTTGGCAGCAAAAAGGCAATCTTCTTTCTATATATAGCTTTTGATGTCATAACACAAATTTTCTTATATGAATGATCTATGGTACCTCGTTGACAATGTTGGTGATAGTGTCATCAAGGGCTGGTTTCCATCTAGCTGCTATTGGCCACTTTAGGCTGCTATAGACATGTCCCTTCACTTCTTGTCTCTGGACACTAAATATTGGATTGCTTTAGATAATAAAAAGATCAATTCTTTCAAACAGGACTTCTCTCCAGCATCTCCATATCTCCCATACCATAGTGTGTATTTGTGGCTTCAGAATTGAAGAGTTAAATAGCCATCTTGAAGAGTTACTTCTCCTTCCAGCTTGAAGGTGGAATGGTAACAGAAGCAATCATTTTTTCCCCACTAGGTCTTTAATTAGAAGAAGGCAAGAGAAAGTTAGACACATCAACCAGCCCTGGGAAGGGAGAGGGTGTGATGAAGCAGGAGAAATCCTACTTCACTGCACAGCCCATGTGATGCCTATCAAGATCTTTGCAATCGGTTTTTAAATACTGGCTTATCACTATTCAGGATGAAAAGCAGCTGAAATATTACATTGAGGCGATCCATGGTTGTGATAAGCAGGAACCAATTCCATCCACAGTGAGAGTAAGGAAGCTCCTTTCCCTGGGTCTCCTTGAGCTAAGAAAGCTTTAGCTGACCATCCAGCTTGTAGCATGACCTTACCCAAGCATCTTTTCAGTTGAGGTCACTCAGAAACCCATGTGGGTATATGTGTCCATTGTAAAATAGGAAAGGAAGGTCGGTCCAGCGATAGCAGGTGAGTCCAAGCCCAATGCAGTAAGAATGTAGCAGCCTTGCCAACTTCTCTTCCCTTGAGCTGGGCTGTTGACTAACTTATCAGCCTCAGCCTTTTGTTACGGAAGCTTGTTTGCTATGCTTGTTGAACATGCTTCCAAACCAAATTTTCAGTCCGCTTCAGCTTTCCCACCTTGGGAAAGCATCAAGCCAAAATGAAAGAACGAGCAATATAAGAAAGGATTGACTATGGGTGGAATGTAGTGTTTCAGCAGTTTTGCAAAGCAGTTGGGGAGGGGAGCTTTTTTGTAGGCATATTCCATACCTAGTCCAAACCTTTCATAATTCAGCTTAGGAGAAATATAATAAAAAGGAGCAGTTGGGGGAGGGGGCAATAGATGCTCTCTGTTGCCTGTTCAATTAACCCATCTCTAGATGTCCACTATGTCTTGTAGAACACCTAAACATCATCAGGATAAAACTTCCTGATGAGTAGAAAGCAACAGTAAGGGAGACATTCACAAATGGGAAATGATGGCCAGAAAGAATTCCCAGATCATGTCTTCTATACAAACGAGGAAGGCCACATTTAATGCTGACTCCAAATCTTTTATTGACTTCTTCCTCAGTCCCAGTCCACTTCAGGAAGAATAATTGGTGAATGTATCTTCTGCCACCTGGAGGGAAAACAAAGCCAAAGGAATCCACTAATCATGCTTCTTAATTTTCTGCAATAAATATGTAAGGACAACATCCTAATCACAGAATAGAACTCAGTAACAAGGAACAGTGTTACAAATGCTAATATACTTTACATGCATCTCCTAACCCAAGATCTGGAGGAAGACACTTCAGTGGGACTGTGGGAAAGTGTACAACAGCTTCTTTCCTAGTGCTTTCTTCACCAGTACATTATAATTTGTGTTAGTTTATGCATGCTTGTATATATGTGTATGTCTCAGTCATTCATCTGCTTGACTTTGGAACAAACAAATCAAGCTGTTTTGCTTTGCTGCTTGTTTGGATAAAAAATCTAAAAAAAATCTACAAGAAGTTTCAGGAGGCTTATGTAGCCATAAGAGTCAGAGTGGCTCAGTGGTTACAATGCAGTATTGCAGGCTAATTCTGCCTACAGTCAGGAGTTCAATCCTGACCCGCTAAAGGTTGACTCTCCCTTCCATCCTTCTGAGGTCAGTAAAATGAAGACCCAGATTGTTAGGGGTTAATATGCTAACTCCATAAACCACTTAGAGAGGGCTGTAAAATACTATGAAGCGGTATATAAGTCTAAGTGCTATTGCTATAATATTAGCCCTTTTAAAATCAGCTTATATCAAATTAAGCTGAATTCTTAATAACTAAGCTTTTTGAGTTGTATTACGTCTTTATTTTCTTTGGGTATACCTGATAGATTTCCCTCCTTTGACACTGACGAATTCACTCCAAGATGGTTTCAGATCTTCTGAAGTAATTTCAAAGCTGAAAACATTTCAGAAAACAAGCAAAAAATGAATGCTTACATATGGCGCATGTGAACCCCCTCCTTCAGATTTCAATTATCCGCCAGAAATAAGGATGCAAAGAATGAATGCTCTTTGTCATTGTGGGTGGAACAATGTATATTTTGTGTAATGTTCTGAGCATTAATCAGTGGATGAAGTACTCTGATTTGGAGCCTTTAGAATTATAATTCACAGGTGGTTAACATTCAATTTCCTGTGAAAAAGAATATGTGTTCAGAAAATTTCCTTGTCAGCAGACAGGCATGCAGAACGAAAGCTTTTTAGCACCAGTATAATTATTTTTCTTCTAACTAGGAAAATATGCAGCTTTGTTCTTTTTATTTGACTAAAATATAAACAAAGAGGGAAGGAAAATTTGTGGAGAATATGAAAAAAGAGCCACTAAATAAATATTGAGCTATTTACTTTATGCAGCATGTTCTGCAGTTTGCTGGACAATGGAAATGGACAGTGGAAAACTGTGGTACAGAATTGTATATTTGTATTACTCTTTCTTAATGAAAGGATATTCGTGCTGGATTCTGTTTGGTAGGTCAGCTACTCAATCATTCACTAAATGGGTGCCTATTCTCATTTCTTCTCTCACACCTTTGCTTCTGTATTTGTCTGTCTGGGTTTTTTCCCTGATGATTTCAGTAGTTGAAAAACACAGTTGAAACAGCTTTCTATTGTCAGAGGTGGCAAAGCAGATATGAGTAAGTGACAATGAAGTCAGGAATGTGGGTGAAATCTCCATTTTTAGTTAGTGTGATTGATTCATTACTTTATTTACTTACTTATCTTAGCTCAGCTTAATTAACTTTAGTTTAACTGCATTATAAGGTTTCTTCGGGGCATTCTGGAAATAAAAAGTAGATACTTCAAAAGAAAGAATACTTCTACAATGTTGTACATGGTCGACACAACAATGTTTAAGGTACTGAAAGACAGCTTAATATAATTTTAAATACTTATCTAATTTAAATAATTGGTAACTGCATCCTGTCCTCCATTTCCCAATCTTGTTCCCCAAATTATTCCCTTATACTTTCAATTCTCCTTATAGGAAGGGGAGAAGTTGACTGCAGGAAAGGAACACAATCACCTTTTATTCATGTGAGAATAATGCTATGCATACAAGTAATTTCTACTAAAATATTCTTCTCCAAGTATAATTTTGTTCAACATAGGAAGCATAGTGACTATATTGTTGTGGTGCCATTATCTTTGCTAGAATGTGCTGTCTATTACTAAATATGAACAGCAAACTGAACAGTTATGAATTTAAGCAGCTTAAGCTAGCAGGTGCATGTTGTGTCAACTTACACTAAGAATGAATAAATGAGCAAAAAGTTTAAATAGGCTGAAAAAGGCCAGCATGAGATTCAAGAACAACTAAATGCACATAAAAAGAAATATAAGAGAAAAGAACTGTAGGGGGTAGGAAAATAACAATCTGGAATGTCAACAGCCGTGTAATATCTACCGAAACAAACATTGGGTTCCTAGAAAAGTACTGATCAGCTCATGATCCAACACAAGAAGAAGGATCTGAATGAATCCTTTGTGGCAAATTCCAGTTTATGAGGGACAAAATACCACAACCAGATAGAAGAATAAAAAGGGCTGTTTCAAATAATAAAACACAACAAAATGGCAAACTAATCGTAATAATATCTTGTCCCAGAAAAGCTGAACAACCAGTGGATATGACATCTTTGACATAAAAGCCATAAAGATGGAACAGTTCTTTCTTTCAAGCATGAGAACATATAAATGGGATAAACAAACATAAACATTTGGGAGATGACCAATATAAAGGAAACAGCACCTTCAGGCAGTGATTATATCATTATGTAGATGATTATATCCAGTGCTTTTTTTTGTAAAAAAAAAAAAAAAAAAAAGCACCGGAACTCACACAAGTCATACAACTCGCCTTGCCTACCCTACAAGGTTTACCTTTGTAGCTGAAAAAAAAAAACCCTTCAACTTTTAGTGTATCTAAAAGACTAGGATTTTGTTCAAGGTAAGTTAATACTATTAATGTTACCATGCAGTGTGTGGCTTTAAATTACAAAAAGGTATTTTATTAATCTTTTGGGACATTTACCACTGGCATACCCATTTAGTTTAATGAGTGGAAATGTCAGCTTTCTATGTGGAATGAAATTGGCCCAATAAAACAAAATTTGGTTGCTTGTAAAAGATTGAATTATTTTTAAAAAGTTGTCAAATAAGGTGGAAAAATTTACATTTGGAGCTTAATATGGATA
This sequence comes from Protobothrops mucrosquamatus, assembly GCF_001527695.2. Classification (NCBI taxonomy): domain Eukaryota; kingdom Metazoa; phylum Chordata; class Lepidosauria; order Squamata; family Viperidae; genus Protobothrops; species Protobothrops mucrosquamatus. The sequence continues at coordinate 1,402,034 of NW_015386204.1, read as the reverse complement.
TTGATTTGAAACAAATTAAAGTTGAAACTTTGTCAATGAACAGATTACTTTTAATTTACCTTTAAGTTAAACCCAATTTAATAAATATATCTGATTAAACCTCATACTGTAGGTCTACCTTTACATCTGACCAATACATAATTAATATATATTTTTATTAATAATAATACTTCCAAATCACAAGACATTGGCTTTATTCTTATTCTTCCCCTCTACAGTTTGAATATAAAGTATAAAAGACTAAAAATAGATTTTCGTAGACTTCCGAGCCTTTGAACTACCCAAAGAACTGAAACAGCAAAGTTTTGCTGTCGGGCAAGCTTCCACGCCAGTCGCCTCTCTTTCCTCTCGCTTCCCCTCTTTTTAACCTCACACCCCACCTTCTGTAAGGAAGGCAAAGGGCTCATTCACCCTCTCGTGAAAGATGGCCTCCATGTTTATGTGTCTCCCACTGCCACCATTGGCTTCCACACCACATGGTCTGACCCAGCCAATCAAGCCACGCTCTCGCTGTGGTACTCGGGCACCTCATGGCTCCTCCTAGAGGAGGCAGACAGCGCCGGAGCAGATCCCCCTTGCACCGTACCGCCAGCAGAGCATTTTCAAAAACAAAATAGGATAGGAAGGGAAACAATAGGAAAAGAACGCAACTCTGGAAAATCTATCAAAAAAAGGAGCCGGAACTCTGTTCCGGTGCGTTCTATGACAAAAAAAAAAGCCCTGATTATATCAATATCTCCTGTTCAGCTATAGTTGACCTCTGGGGACTCTATGGATATAGACTCTCAAAGCTGTTTATCTCTCGCCAAGTGATGCAGTATTAACAGGCACATCCCTACAGTTTTCAGTATTCTATCTTGCCACTATCAGCTTCCTCCTCTTCCTCCCTTACTTCAATCCATTCAAACCTGCATGATAGTTTTTGTCTTAGAATGCTGGCTTTCAATCAATATTTGGGCTTGAGTTCCCGTAGTACTAACTGGTTGGTCCTTTGGACTTTCTCAGATATACAAGCAGACTTCCTCCAAAGAAACTCATTCTTTTCCTCTGGCTCTAATGGAGAATCCAAATCTCATATCCATACATCATGACAGCAATGATCAGCAGGTGGACCATTCTTTTATTTTCATTTCATGACTTTATATAATCCCTCTCATGTACTTTTGCTCGTTCTTTTTCTTCTCAGAATGTAGAAATAGTCAACAGTTTGTGCAAGGAATGCGCCATCTTCAGTTGCAAGGAAAGAAAAGAAAGGTCCTCCTCTACCAGTTATGTCTCATATCCTGTCTCCACTACAGCTTCAGTACTATTGGCTTTTATTCTCTGTTGCCTGACAGAAAGGGGAAAAAATGGTGGAGAATCTTCAGTCAGGCTTTTTGTGGCTGATTTGGATATCAGGAACCCGCACTGCATTCCACAGTGAAGCAATAGCTGCGTACTCACACTACATGATGCAAAACAGGATTAGCATTTCATACAAAAGCCCTGCCAGGATTGCTGAACGTAGGACAAAAAATGACAGCTACATAAAAGAATTAAAGAACACATAACTGCGACAAAGAACCGGGCTCACAAATATTTAACAATTATGTACCCAATGCCCTCAATACAAATGTCATATGTGACAGACAGCCACAGAGCACTCATTACCTAACTGGAGAATGAAATGTCTGCAAGCAAACAACCAAGACCAGAGAGCACCAAGGGATCTATTGTCTCAATGTCAGCCTCCCCAACTACATGCTCCAGGTATCATTTCTGGCCTCCAATCCTGGACATTAACTGGGGGACAAAGCAGAGTTGATGACAACATACATAACATAGTGTTCTTCACAAGTTACCCAGCTTACATAGTATGTGATGTTTGCACCATTTGCATGCATGACATTGTGCCTTGGCAAGTAATGGCATCACTTTGTAGCTTGTACCAGACACCTCCAACTCCAATCAGGAATCTTTAAATGCTGTTCACAATCAGATCGGAGATAGATGGACCAATAGTTTGATTTCAAATAAGATAGCTTTCCATGTTCCTCTTCCAGAGCATTGAATCCATTCAATTGGAATATAACATTAAACAATTGTATCCTATGTGGCAGCCTTGTTCCTTCTCAGAAAAAAATGCCTGTGGATGTTTATGTGACATACGGGGTCAATCCAGCATTATAAATGAATGTTCATAGAATTCCACTTTTCAGTCAGTTCTATTGATCATGATGGATTTTGCAAACCATAGAAAATGAAAAATAGAGTGGGTTCTAACCTAAGTTTATGTCACTCAGTAATCTTTTCAGAGCAAAATATCTAGGAATAAATGAATAAGTATTGTTCATTTATGTTTATTCATGGCATAAATAGTGTAAACTAATCAGATACCCAGTCAGGTAGATTCTAATTATCTTACAGTTTATTTAATAGATTCAGTACTTCAACATGGTTTTCTTCTTCTAAAAGCAATATAAAATGAAAAAAGAAGACACCAGGCTCATGCAATCCAGTGAAAATCAATTGGCTGTCAGTCTTTCCTTTTGAAATTGCCAGCTATCAATTGTAAAATTAGTGTTGGTGTCTTGTTTATTGTGGGCTTTGTACTACAGCTGTTGCTAGTGTTGTCTTCTAACTAAACTTCTTGCTGATGTTAATCTTTAATGTCTAATCCATTGCCTACCTATTTAATTTACTTTATTTGTTTGTTTGTTTTTTAAAAAATAGAGCTTTAGAAACATCGAATGTAAGGGTTGCAGGATTTTAGAAATCAGCTACTGCAGTGTTTTTCAACAGTGAGCATTTTAGGATGTGTGGACTTCAACTCCCAGAATTCCCCAGCCAGATTCCATGCCACATTTCTGACATCTTGTGTCACATTTCTTCCTCTCCCCCCACAACTAATTTGTATTTGTGTGTTTGTGTGTTTAATCATCCACTTAAAACTAGACCACTAGTTTCACTAAATTTTGACTAATTTGACACCATTCCAGATAAATTAAGCCAATTTGTTTTAGTGGTTAAGGCACCAGACTAGAAACTAGGAGACTGTGAATTCTAGTTCCTCCTTAGGCATGAAAACCAGCTAGGTGACTTTGGGCCAGTCATTCTTTCTAAGCCCAGCTCACCTCATAGAGAAAACAGGAGGTAGAAGGTGGTGGGGAAAACAGGAGGTAGAAGGAGTTGAATTATTTAAAAAAATAATTAAAAAAATAATGATGGGATTAAAAAAAAATCTAAAATCATTTTTTTTCTTCCTCAGTTGTTCCATTATGGGAGCAGGATTAAGAAACTTCCCACAAAGGTTCTTTTGAACCTTTCATCATCTCCAAATGATGAAAGAGTCTGTACTAAAGTACACCTTAATTTAAAAATACAGGTTTTACAAATATGAATGTAATCTTTATCTCCATTCCCTGTTTTAAAACACAGGCATGGACGGTGCCATTTATGTATTGACAATTGTTTATCTAAAAAATTTACACCAATGCCATTTTTTTCTAAATGAATGAAACAAGAGAAAAGGATTACATTTCATTTTAACCATGCTCAGTGGTTTTCATCTAGAGTGGGTCACTATACAGTATATTGCACTGCAGTGAACTGGAGAAAATGGAAGTCAGCTGTATAGTATGTGTTTTATGTACTGTGCAATTTAGCACTCAAAACCGATACTGGCACAGCCAGAAATAAAATAAATGGAGCTTGCATTGTTGCAGGACTGTACGGAGATTTTCCCCTTCTTTCTCTGCAATATGCACATTACTGTTTTCCCCCAAAACCACTCCCTAGGTCAAGAAAGTAACACATAACTGAAAAATGGTTGGCCCCAGTCTTGTTTATTCCAAACATAGGTCTATGGGATCAAATCTAAAAGAATCTGGACAACCGCTATGTGGCAGTAAAGTTTTAAATGCCTCTTTGCTGTCATCTGTATTTTTGCAAACCCAATCTGAATGCCCTTCCAGTAGCCTCCTAAGTGCACCAGAACTAGCTTCAACCAGAACTGCTTATCCTTCTGACACAAAAGGGAAAGAGAGCAAGACAGAGGGTGATTTCTAGGAGGGCAAGGATAGCCAGCATGGTGGTCCTGGCCACCAGAGTCACTGTCCTTGGTATCAGTAGTTTCCCTATCCCATAGGGCAACTGAATGGAGCTGAGCATTTACTGACCGGATGCCCTTCCTGACTTCTACATGGAGCTCACAGCTGATATTTTCTCTTTGCACCCAGAGAGAGAAATATCTGCTGCTACATAAGGATCAGACTCATAGCCTCCTGATTGTGAGGCAAGAGCTCCACCCCTAGGCCACCATACCATTCACATAATAAAGTAATCGTATAAATCAGAGGCCCCCAACCTTTTGGGAACCAGGGACCGGTTCTGTGGAGAGAGATTTTTCCACGGACCAGAGGGGCTGTGGTTTCATGTGCTGCCTGCATCTAGCAAATGGGTCTTCGCTTGTTTGCGCGGACCGGTACTGGTCCATGGACCGGGGGATTGGGGACCTGTGACATAAATAAATGACAATTACAAAACAATATAATATAATAGTTTAAAAAGTTACAGCAATTTAAAACCTTTACAAAAGGAGATATAAATAAGACCATGGGAAGAAGCGACTAACAACCTTCACGCAATGTATCCAACTTTAAGGCTTCCTACTTCCCTGGGATCCCCAAGTCTGTTGAAAGAACCAGGTTTTAAGACATTTTCTAAATGTCATTTGAGTCAGGGTTAATCTTACCTTTGGTTGAGGTAATAGTATTCCAGAGTGTGATGTCATAACATAAAAAGCCCACCTCCTGGGTCCCATCAGATGGATCTCTTTAGCAGACAGGACCCATAGTATGCCACTCTTGTCAGAACTGATCGGGTGGGTAGAGGCAGTCTCCCAAATAACCCAATCCCATGCCATGAAAGGATTTAAAGGACAAAATAGCATCTTGAAGATAACTCCAGAAGTAAAACAGCAAGCAATGCTGCTTGCAGAACAGAAGTGTTAACATTTGCCATTCTAGGGATATATTGCCCGTGCTATTGCATTTTGTACCAGTTGAAGCTTTCAGGTGGTATGCAAGGGCAGCTCCATCTATAGTGCATTACTCTATTCCATACAGGAGGTGACCAAATTATGAGTAACTGCAAGCAAAGCTTTTTGATCCAGGATTGATCACAACTGTCACAGAACATGAAGTTGTGCAAAGTCCTGCCTAGCCATGATTGCCATCTACATTTCAAGCAAGAGGACCCCCAGAATGCATACTGGATCTGTTGGGGCAATGCAACCCTATCCATCATCAAAGATGGTAAAGTCCCAGATACAGAAGACCCTAAAATCCAAAGCCATGGTTCAATTGGAGCCTGTTGTTCTCTCTCACAACCTCCAGGCACCAAGACAGTACATTAATAACATTGCTTAGTTTGCCAGGGGCAAACAGTTGACTCATAGTGTTTAGATTTACTGTCTTTGACCACCTCTCAATTCATTTTCGAAATGTCAACCTCCTATGATGACAGCATGGGAGAGAAATATTTGCCAAAACCCAGCATGAATGGAGGTGGGAAAGTTTGTTCTCTAGCAATTTACCAAAGGAAGAATTGTGTTCTTTACTTACACACATGGATTCACAGTGTTTGTAAATAACATAAATCCAGTTTCTCATCAGCAGGCATGAAAATACTAGAGGTTCATTAAGCCTATTTCTATAGATAAGAATCAGGAATTACCTAAAAGGCCAGACTAAAGCAAACAAGATTCTTTGCCATCTTCCTTGCAGGTCCCTTTCTGAATGTGGCTGTCCAAACATTTTCTTCCCACAAATTGTTTTTCAATCCACAGGACAAAACCACCAAAGGAGCAAATGGATAAAGGGGGACCAAAAACAAGAAATAAAAACACCTTAATATTACCAGAGGAATAATACACATTCCCCTTTTATTCATTAAATACTTGTAAAGAGACAGTCATGTTAAATTTTTGTCTTCTTTAAAGAAATCAGTAATGCTCTTATTATGACAAGCAAACCTGTATAGATTTTTTTTTTTACAACAAATAAGTTTAGCAACTTATTTTATTAGTTGCTATGTGATGCCTCTGGTATTATGCCTATGTATTACCAAAATGTATTACCTTAACATTCTTCCCTAATCTTGACAATATCTCTATGTGGAGGGCAAGCTTTAAGGAATGCTATCCTCCTTTCTCATCTCATTCAGGACAGTTCCTATCTGGGGAAGGGGAGGAAGAAAGGAGGCAGGAGACAGCAGAGGGGAAGGGGAGGGGTGGGGAGGGGAGGGGAGGGGAAGGGAGGGGAGAGAAGAGGAGAGGAGAGGAGAGGAGGGGAGGGGAAGGTGAGGTGAAGTGAGGTCCAGTTACTGGCAAGGTCAGAAATTTCCTATTGGCTATGATGACCTGCCTTTTCTTAACTAGCTTGCTTATAGCTAGAAAAGGTGAATATAGAATAGATGAAAAAGACTCCGTAAACTGAAAGTATTTGCTAATTATACAAGCTATTTAAACCTCACAGTCTTATTGTCTTATTTATGATATTTGTGAACACATAGTAAACACATACTCCCCAAAACAATGATTCTGGAATAAATTCTCATATGACCTTCTGAAGAAGTAGCATAATTAGATACTTGTTTAGGTAAGGCTTACAAAGTAGAGCCCAAAAGAGTAGATTTGTGGCACATTTTATAGTCTCTAGATGATAATGAAATTTTAAAGGATTAAACCAATAGGATGTTCAACCTTAGCAGTATAACACTTCTCTGTAACAGAGAGCATAAGAAAACATTAATATGGATAGTTTGGCTACACATTCAAAGATTTCTGCTGAGCTGAGGGTCACTAATGCACACACATTTTACATTTTGCAACTTAGCTAATGAAAGGTGAAAGTAAGAGACTCATCAAAAATAGAATAGTTGGTGCATATTTAATTTTGCCACCTATATTTGAGGATTTCAAGTTTTGAAAGAGATCACAGTTCTGCTTGCATGTGAGAAGAAGTGTCTTGCACCCTTAAACAATTATGCAAGAAGTAATTTTTGAAACCTGTTTTTAAACTAGGAGCAAAGTACTTTAGCTTGAATATGGTATGTAAACCTCAATTTTAGGAATTCATTATAAAAAAGCATCTATTCATATTTTAGTCTCTAAGGTTGCATTAAGTACATCTGTCAAGATTTCTAGTGTACAAGGGATCATATTATAAAGTGTGTATGAGGTACAGAGCTACCAATTAGTTCTTTCAATATGTTTATAGAAGGTTCAGAGAAAATGGGGACAAAGAATCATTTTCCTTGATCAAAATAAGCTTCCTCTGACTCTAATCGGCACAGCTTCTTGAGCAAGAAAGCAAAAAATGGCATTTGCATTGCTCTACACAATAAAAATTAGAGGAAGGCACAAACATGTTATTATTCAATGACATATCTATTTGATGTCTTCATCTCAGTCCCATCCTACAGTGGGAACAGCTTAAAGTTGTTTTTAGCTGTTCCGGTTTTCAAATAATATTTTCTGCTCTCTTCTGATTCAATTTTTTTCCTGGACACAACTTATGACTCAGCATTTGGATGATGACCTTCAACAAATCTGGGATCTGCCCAGTTCCATTTTAGGATGCTACAGGCATGCTTTCTTCCTCCAGTTGTAAAGCCCTACCCTCTATTTTTGACTTGGGTGTAGGAGAGACTTGGTTAACCACTGAGGCAGATGTTCCAGCTCTGGAACTGCCAGTCACTCTCAACCAGCACTGTTTTTCCCTTGCAACATAAGTCAAGGATGAATCTAAGTCATGAATTTAACCCCTGTTCATAAATACAGAGCTGTAGGTCACAAATGTAGTACATACATATTTGCAAATTTTCTGGGACAGGTATCCACCTATGCATATTCAACTACTCCTAAAACATAGATGTATTAAGGGTAGCAGGAGATATATGGTAGGAGGGGAAAAGATGCCTGGGAAGCTAACAATCATTTCTTGTATTAAAATTGCAAGGATAGCACCACTCACCTGGAAGGAGTACAATATAAAGTCCAGCAGACAAGACAATAGTGTTTTCTGTTGACTCAATGATTAAAGAATAACATGTTAAAGAAGCAATAAAGAAGAGTCCTTAAACTGAGGAAATGGTATAAGACATGGTTTTATGAAAAAAAAATAACTTGGATATTCTCTTTTGACAATGCTTCTTCATCAAATGCAACTCATCCATTCCCCTCTTGAGTATGGTCCCCTCTCTCAGGCTATATTAAAGAAAATATTGCTGAGAAATCAGACCGTTGCTGAAAAGTAGATAAACTGGGAAATAAATAATTTTAAGTAAACACAAAAATAAAAACTTTAAATCATTGCATACTTGCTTTCAGCTTGGAGAAGCAATTATCTTTTACAATATAAGTATGGATTATAATGCCAACAAGGAAAACCTACTGCAATAGTTAAGAAAGTCCTAACCATTTCTAAGGTCAGTTAAACGGGTTTTTAATTTTCTCGTGTTATAAGTTTCTGTGTCCAATGTAATTTTATAAATAAATCGAGATCTGAAAAGACTCAATTATGAGCAAAGTATGATTGCCCAGAGGAAAACAGTACTTTACCATTTCTTAATAATTGGAGAATTGTTAGGATTCCAGGAAAAGCATGAGCAATTAATTTCTTCTCTAGGAGTATACTTCAATCGTGCCATAGAGGAACTATTAGTGCACTGAAGTACAAAGCTTGATGCAGCATTTATAAATTAATAAGATAAAAACAGAAGCTGAATTAGGGAAACAAATCCATCTAGTTTCCCAAATCCAAAAAGATGTGATTTATTCCCTTTCCCAGGCCAGGTGAAAGAACAGAGATACCAACTAGATGAATATAGGATCCTCTCTTGAACAAAGCAATCCAATGGGAATGGGAGAGAAGGAAAATGGTAACAAAATAAAGAGTGGACTGAAGTAAGACATTATGTTTTTAAAACATTTTCTGTGCTATGGCTCCAATGGGAAGAAAAATACCCATATAGCTGCAGGGTTAATTTTAATCAGTTCTGATCAGAGAAAAAGATATGCATGCTTTGACTTCCGGGACATTTTCATGGGCTATAAAACTGCACCTTTAATTTCTGAACATATATTTTTCTAGCCCTCATAATTTTATTGACATTTTGATGAGAAGTGCCCACTAGGTACCATGTCATGATGATGTTAGCCTTTTATTCCTGCCACCATTTGACCCTGATACTAAGATTTTAGAGCAATAGCCAAAGACCTGTCTCCTGTCAGGGATAAAGTAAGATGTGAAAGTAGCAGTGCCATTTAATGCAATTTGTGCTCGTATTTACCTGCTGTTAAATTCTACATTTTTAAAGCTATTGGAGTATATTTTAGAACTTATTTGCACAAGATGTTCAAGAATAACTTGCCGTAATTTATGGCCCATGTTAACTTCCATTGATTTGCTCTCTAGGTGTCCTTAAGACTGCAAGGTTCAAGTGAGCTAGGTAGAGCAGGGATGTTCTAGCTTATGCACCTAGATTCTATATAATATTCTACAGTGAATTGGAGGGGTGGAATAGAAATTGCTTTCATCCACCAGGAGCATTTTTATTCCTGCATATGAGGCAGTTAGATCCAAATATATGTATTTCACTTTGGGTTTGTAAGACAGTCTAATGAACCATAGCCCATCAATCCATGGCCCATCAAGTTCTTTGAACAAGCCGGTAGAAATTGCCTCTGGTGCAGTGTTAGAGAATACAAGGATGGCAGTTTTGGGAGATGTTAATACACATTACAAACAACATAGGAGTACAAATTTGGGCCTTTACAACTGTCATGAAACAACAGAGCTCTAGGAGAATGTCATTATCCCAGCAGATTTAGCGTTCAGATTTTCAGTTGGATGCAGCTGACATTAGGAGGGATGCCTCTGCGATCTCATTGTCATGATTAGCACAAGGCTGGGTTTTAATAGATGGTGGCCATTCCTTTCCATAGGGCAATGACCAGTGAAGATGGTCTAGATCAGGGGTGTCAAACTCGCAATGTCACGTGACGTTTCGCGATGTGTCGTGATCTTTTTGCCATTGCCGGCAATGGGGTGGGCGTGGTTTCACTATGATGCATCCAGCCCGTGGGCCAGCAGTTTGACACCCCTGGTCTAGATCAAGAGACTAAAAGAATGTACAGTAAGAGATTCCTGAATTCTTTGGGAAAGCACCATTTAACATAGCATTAAATTAATATTGTCATTAAGAAGACCTTTGAGCATTGCAATATTGTAGGATAAAATGGACATCTTCTCATGTCATTCTCATGTATTCTTTCCTTTTCTATTAAATCTAGTTAGCTTTCTAATTCTAGTTCTAGAATTTCATAGGAAATTCTGAGCTATTAGAACATACAAGTCAACTTCTAGAGTATAGATAAAAGTGTGAAAATCTCATTTGGATATAAATGAAATATGTAATATTCCTTCCTATGAGGCAGTACTTACAGCAAAGCAACTGTCTCCAATTTACTGAGTAAGTTGTTAAACCAGATGCATAATGGAACTGTTGGGGGCTTAGGGTGAGTACAACTTTGCCTTGAAGCAAGGACAACATTACTGCAAGGTTCATATCATTTATAAAAATTCAGAATTACAAATTTTGATCATTCCAAGCACTGCGGAGAAAGTGCTTGGACGAGTGCAGCTGAGTATCAATATCAATATCAATAGTTTTTTCCTTTTTGTTAATACTAACTAGCATTATAATCCATCTCTTGAGGAGATTGACTGAATGAATCCAATAGGCACTTATGAGAGCTGTGCAAGTTCACTGAATGTGCAATTCCTGGGTCTTCCTCAGTGCTGCAAAGCAGCCACAACCACTCAAAGGCCTGATAGGATAACTTCAGGTTATTCCTGAATTGGCCTGGCCTGTATAGTTCAGTTCAGCCTAGCTGGGTTACTATAATGAAAATGATCCCCCCCCCCAAAAAAATCAGGACAATGCAAAGGCCAGAATTGCTATCAGTATAGGTAACTGGAGTCAAAGACATTTCAAAAAAGTTACTTTTTTAATACTTGGATTACAGAAAGCATGCTTCATAATTCATACATAACATTAAATAAATGATAGCTTTGCTTATGTCTAAAGCACTCCCTTGCATCTTTTGAAGGGAGAAGTGTACCTGTCCTGCAGAAAAGATTCACAAATCAAAACTTCAAGTCAAAAACCTCAAGGCCTTATATCTATATCTATACCTATACTGTATATCTATAATTATACCGACATTGAAATCAACATCCTCTAAGTCTATGTCTGTATCTCCTTTGATTATGGGTTTCAATTCTACTTTGGTAATATTTGTAATAGCACTTACCTGAGGAGCAACATAACCACTTTGTGTCCTTGTTAAAGCTTCTGCATAATCCAGAGCAGGGAAGTGAATAGATTGGCTTAAATTTCTGACACTAAACAGAAAATGTCCATCTTCTTTGCATTTGGCTTTCTCACTTACTAATGGCATTATGTAAGCTTCCTTTGAAACAGCACACATAGGAAAGTTAATTTGAGAATATCAATGGCTGTTTCACACCTGTCTCATGTAATTTTTTTTCATGGATACCATGCCAAGGGTGATTTTATATATCTCTTCAAGAAGTGAAATGAGGATCACATCACCATAACTTTGCATATGCTATTATTTTAGCAGTTCTGAAGCAAAGATCCAGAGTTTGTGTCTTATATAACCAAATGAAGAATTGTTTGATATGTATTTCTAAGTAATTCTCTGAAGGGTAGAAACTGGCTTTTGAGGGGATATTTGCAGGAAAGTCTGCATTACAGACAGAAATAAAAGAAAGCTAAAAACAGTAACCATTTAAGCAACATGGAAGATTAAAATTAACAATAAAGAAAAGGAACCTGAACATAATGGAAGAAAATGGATATCTGTCAGGCTTGACTTTTCTCTGCCCCCAGAATTTGTTAGTTAGCAAAATTGGAAAAAGATTCTCTCTCTCTCTCTCTCTCTCTCTCTCTCTCTCTCTCTCTCTCTCTCTCTC
>NW_015386204.1:1351330-1389890 GCF_001527695.2 Protobothrops mucrosquamatus | reverse complement strand
CACTCCACTTTCCTTAGCACTTCCTTCCTATCGTTTCAAGAGACATACAGTAGCTTTGACACAGATAAGCACACATTCACTGTATCTGCCATAGGGCCACATTTGTCACCCACAATTCTGGCTACATTTGTTATATATTTGGTGTCACATAAATGCTGCCTAATAATGTCAGTTTTAGCAATTAATGAGTACAGTCGTCAGAAAATGTTTTTAAATAGGTGGACTTAATAAACACTATAGGGACCAATAAAGAACAATATTTGTAGCTCAGGGTTGGAATGAGGGGTCCTTGGTGCTCTCTGAGCTTGATCGTTCTCTTGCAGACATTTCATTACCCAAACTAGGTAACATCATACACTTATGTTGTTACCTAGGTTGGATAATTAAAGGCCTGCAAGAAAACAACCAAGCTCAGAGAACACCAAGAACCCCTCCACCAGTATAGGATCATAGTTTTATCCTTTAGCCTCTAAAACAGCATCCCAGCTGCCATATAATGTCTGCCTTGATGAGGTTTTGTGAGGAGCCTGTTACAAATGAAAGATATGGCTGCCTGGATCAACCATAAAATTCTTCAATAAGCCAAGTTGATTTCATAAAAAATGCTTCATCTGGAAATGTTGAAGAGTTGAACAAGGTTATCCCAGAATCTTTCATCTCCAAGTACACTGTCCTCTTTCCAAGAACAGCTTGTTTCTTTCTTTCAGGCTCAAGCTAGAACTGAAGTGAGATGCTATTAAGACTAGAAATGTTTTATAGTAGTGACCTAAACTATCTCACAAAAAACACTCTTGGAAATCACTGTGAGCAAACCAGCCATTCACCCTTCTGCCAGACATTAACTCCATATTAAAGTAAACCTAGATTCAAGCAAATATTTCCACAGCTGGCTGAGCTTCTGATTGCTTTGGAAGGTGAGGCAAATGTTTTCTTTTCATTCTTCCATAAAGAGAAGGAAGAAACACATTTAGATAGGTAATGCAAGGTATCATTAGCTTCATTACAATAACCCTACTGAAGATTAGTGCTATCACTATATTCCATTCCTGATTCACTTTCCTAGTTAATAATTTGCATATCTACATATCCCTTCCTTTTTTTGGTGATCACAAATGATGGCACAGAGGATGGGATCATTAGCTGTATGCAAGTGTACATATTTGGTTATTTATTTTAACACCAAACTGAAGGTCAAAAGAGATCTTTATCCACCTCTATTTTGGCTGACAAAATTGATTACATGAATAAATAAAAATGTTTATCATCACATTCCATGTATTCATGAGGTAAATTCATCTCCCCCTAATAAAAAGAGATTTCTTAAGCCAAGCAGCCATATATATAAAATATAAGTGAATTTCATGTGAAGCTTTACATCCAAGCAATTTATTATCCAGCTGGTGGCAGTGTTTTCTTTAGGAAAAGATTACAAATACGGCCATCATTTCTCTCAGATCCACTTGAAACATTTTAAAGTGGAAGAATCACAGATGCTTGAAAACTCTCTCACTCAAAGTCTAAGAACATTATTTTAAGAAGCAAAAACATTTGGTCATTTCTACCACTGCTGGTATTTTGGAGAGTCATTTAATACCAGGAAAGAAAAAAAGAAAAGCAAGATGTTTCTTCTGAGTTGGACATCGTTGCTTTTTTGTTGTGTGACTGATAGAATGCTGTTCAGTTGCAAAGATTTCACTCTGCTTGGAGAAGCTAGAACAGAGATATTAAAAAGTACAAAGTGGAAAGCATAACAGATTTAATATGGCTTTACATTCTATTGTTTTCATGCACTACAATTAAGGGAAAACGTGTGCTATTAGAATGGAGGAAAGCCTTACAGCAAATGCTTCTCCCATTCCCACATATTCCCACTGGCGGCCTATTCCCATAACTTGAGTAGTAAGTGGAACAATAACAATTCCCATAACTTGACTGGTAAGTGGAACAATAACAAAGGCAGAAGGAGAGATTTATGACAAAGAATTAGAAAATGTGATATTGTCAGCATCCATCACCACTTATTAAAAGAGACAAACAAAAACATTAATAACACCATCTTATGTTATCTTTCTGCAGTATCATTACTTAGATTCCCCTGCTGATTACAGAGGAAAGAAGACAAGACATTTTGAGTCTGGATTTCAAATCATTCTACTCCATCCATAAAAATGAGAGTGTGCCCATCACAGATATATTGTTTGTATCAATTCCATCTCATAAAAGTTTCTCCTCTTCACAATGGCCTTTCTCAAATTTCCATTAATGTTAGATATTTACTTGAATAAACCTCCTAGATAGACTAGCTAATGTCTATCTCAGGGGTAGGCAACCTTGGCTCTTTTATGACTCATGGACTTCAACTTCCAGAATTCCTAGCCAGCATGGGCTAGCCTAATTAGGAGCTGTCAGGTAGAGGAAGGCTCTTGATCTACCTTGATCTATCTATTCCCTTCATATACCCCGCTGATCAACAGAAAATTTTCACTATAGGACAAATCACTGCTGCAATTGAACCAGTTGAGTTATGTTCAGTTTGAAAGATAGGAAAAATGGGAAATTCTTCTAGATGATATAACTTTGAATGAAGGCAAATATATGTGTCTCAAGATTATGTTGCAGGATCCAATCTGGGTTGGTCGCCGGGACCAAAGGTTTAGTCTTCTGAGCTTTTGGATTCATGCTGGAGCCCATTTCTCTCACCAGAATGTCTCTCATTCTGATGAGAGAGAAGTTCTCTGAAGATGGGCTCCAGCATGAGTCCAAAAACTTGGAAGACTAAACTTCTGGTCCCAGTGACCGACCCAGTTTGGATCCTGCAATATAACTTTGCTTTTCCTGTATTTATGCTACCAGGTTGGCCCTACCATTTGAAAAGTGGGACAATCCCCACAGGGGGTCAATTTTTCAGTTGTTACAAAAAGGTAACAAATTATAGTTAATGTATATTTCTTTTATTTTTATTGCAGGGAAAGGGATGAGGTTACTTGTTGAATTTTTCTGCCTCAGCTGCCAAAATAATTTAAGTGACTTTGGGAATGTTGCACCAGGAATAGAGAGGGTTTGCTGATATGCCTCTGGAAATATTAGGACCAACCTTGTTCACCCTTACTTGATAGCAGTTAATACAATGGACTTGTGAATATGGAAGCCATCTACCAATCTTTTGCTTACTTCTATTCTTGTTGATCGATTTTGTTGATTGATTGCAATAAAAGATATTTTTATTTATCCATTCTCTCTGTTTCTCTACCTGGGACTCTCCCTCTTTAGCATTTAAAATTAGTGAGCTACTATACAAATCTATATAATCAGGAATGTGCAGAACCTTCAGGAGATGTGTTCAAGAATGCCCTGGGAAAAATGTGAAGTGAAAGTGGACTCATCTGGGGGGAGTCAGTCAGGACCAGTTTCTGGAGTAGCTGTGCAAACATGGAAAAAAGGGGGACTTCCAGTTTGCGTTGCGGCAGAATAAGATGCAGGAAGGCAGGGCTCTGCCTTCCGTGCCCAATTTTGCCCTGCTGGAAGCCCTAAAAAGGGCCTAAAATCTCCCCGAAGAGGCGATGAAGAGGAGGGATGCCTTGTTAATTATGGAAAGATGGCGGTCTTTCCGTTCAATCCAAGGAAAGTGCTCCAAACCGGCAGGGCAAAGACCAGCTACATTCCTGTGGCCAGCCATTAGCTGCTGACAACCAAAGAGAAAAAAAGCACTACTTAATACATCGTAAACAGCATGTCTGGAACTGGGTGAGAATATTGATCCTTTCTTTACTATTTTACAACTGAATTTCCTGGGAAAATCTCCCAAGAAGCAAAAAACCTCTGAATGTAAATGGAAGTAGCGTTTTAATTTTATGGGAAACAGTAACATACAATATTGAAGTGAAAGTTTTGATAAAGTTGAGAACTTAGATAACTGTTAAGATTTTCTTTTTGAAAAAAGAAAAAAAAACATTGAGGTGAAATATAAGAAATCAATCCTTTGTTTTAAGAGTTGGAAATGGACTTTGAATGACATCTTGTAGTGAATTTGTGTATAGCACTATAATTTGCTCTGCTTGCTGATTCCTACCCTGAGAGAACAGCTGGCAATAAAGGAAAATGTTTTGGCTTACTTATCATCCTGACCTTCTTGGATTATAAATAACTACTAAGCTTGAACTTTTAAGTTCAAGAGCTAGTGGGAGGGAAAGAAAAATTTGACTTTGGACTATGCCAGTCTGGGAGAGACCTTTGAGCTGTTTTCAGAGAGGTTTAACATTTGGAACACTTCAAATATTGTGGATTACGACCTTGCCTGATTGACAATTTTTGGGATACTTGAGACAAGGAATTACTATAAAGCAGGGCTTTTTTTCAGCCGGAACGCGGCGGAACCGAGTTCCGGCACCTTTTTCCGGGCCGGCCGCACCGGAAATAGCCCCTCCCACACCGGAAATAGCCCCTCCCAAATTTTACTTGCATTCCTGTTCTCTAAAGGGGCAGTCCTAGGGTTTGATGAGGGCGTGGCCAGGTTTGAGTTCCGCCACCTTTTCTCCGAGAAAAAAAGCCCTGCTATAAAGTATTGCCTTCAGAACTGAATCTATACTTTGGAATATATTGGATTATAAAGGATACATATAAAGACCAGAAAACCAATCTCCAGGAATGATGTCTCAAGAAAAAACAAACATCTTCCAGAAAGAAATATAGTCTATGCTACAACTAATCCACCAAACAATTATTGAATGCAAAGAGGATATAAAAAGAAACCATAATGAGACTAAAAAATTTTTAGATAATATAAACAAGCAAATTTCCAAATTAAATCTACAACTAGAAAGCTCCCAGATAACGACTACAAAGTATGAACAAATAATCTAGAAATCAGAAGACGAAACAGAGGAAATGGATTTAGAGATGGAAGAGATAAAAGAACTGCAAGACTTAGCTATAACAACGAAAATGCAAAAGACCTTTTACCCCTTAGGTCTGAAAAATATATCTGATGGCAAAGAAAAAGATTTTTAAAAAGGGAATATAGAGATGTTAAGGGAAATGTCAAAACTTGAGAGACAGGAAATGAAAAGAGAAATGGGGGGAGAAAGGAACTGAGAGTTGTTTAAGGAATATAAATGGCAGAAATCCCCTCCCCCCAAAAAAATACCTTACCCAAATTGTTTTCCTCATGCCAAGCAATTTTCACAAAAATAGAAAGAAAATTCCTGGGTGATCTAATTGCCATGGCTTGGAAAGCGACTTGGCAAAGAAAGAAAGCAAGAGTCAGATTTAAAAAACAGAAGACTTGACCTTCTAGAAAGGGCATTATATGTTTAAATACTTTTTTTGAATAAGATTAAAATAACGGAAGACTTTTAGATACTTTTATAATGAAAGATATGATTTAGAATTAAGATAGCATTTTTTTTTTTTGATATGGGAGATATGAAGATAAGAGGAGGATTGATTTGAATAAAACTTCCAGCTTATAAATGTAATTAATACTGAGGAAATCATAATTGATAAAGATATTTCAAATACTGATGGGAAATCAAACTTTAACAAGAGTACGAAAAACAGGATATTAATTAATGAATTGACATTATTGACTTCTGAATTGATATTGTTGTTATTTGTATGATATTAGTAAAATATAATGAAGATGCTTATATCTAACTTTGTATGCATTAACAGTACCAAAAATTGTAATGGTGTAATGAAGGGGAAATGGAAAAAATATGGACAACAAAGGAGGATCAGGGGAAAATACTGGATTGTGTAATATTGAACAGATTTATATTGAAAAAGTTAATGTTAAATATTTGAACCCAGTCAACATGTTGTTTACTAAGCACTGAAGACTATACTTTTTTTAAAAAAGAAAATACTAAAAAAAAAAACCATGGAAAAAAAACACACCTATTTTAACTTGCTCCTACAAGTTCCAAAGCACAGATTTGCACAGCCCATTGATAATAATAACCCCTTCAATAAACATTGGCAATACATATGCATGAATGCTACAATAAAAGAACTTCCCTCTTTGAAAAGAATTGCAGATGGAATAAAAAGAAAGGCTTGGTACCATCTGTATCACGGGCTGGTAAGGATAAATATTAAGGATATTTTGTGAGGGGGTATGGTTTGGTTCTTCAGAGGTGAGAATTACTCTCTTCAGGGATGTATTCTTGAAGCCTTTGGTGCTCTTTGATTACTTCTGAGATAAATTTTATCTCATTCTCTTTTAATAAGCTTTATAGCAATGGTGGAAAGCAAAGACTGATTTCTGTGTGGCAGGCTAGAATTATTGAAAAGATTAATGACAAAATGGTAACTACTGAGGGTTATAGTATTCTGGTTTGAAACAATACAGTTAGACATACTGATGAAGCATAAATGCAGCACCTCCCTGTTATGATAATAGCTAGATAGTTTTTTTATGTCCAGGTCAAAGTATCTTATCAGCTGTCCAAATGTCACACAGAAGTCTCTTCTATCTTCTACTGTCTGCTTTTAAGATTATTGACCTTGAATAAAAAACAAATTTGTCCACTGAACTCTTTTGCCAACTCTATAGAGCAGAGAGAAACAATGGCCCCTCAATGGCTTGTGAACCTCAGCTTCCAGAATTCCCAAGCCAGCCATGCTGGCTCGGGAATTCTAGGAGTTGAAATCCATAAGTCATGAAAGGGCCATCATTCCCCACCCCTGCTATAGAGGAAGAGTACCAAATATTGGGGGATAAATTGAAGAAGACTACCATATGGCTTTTATATTTACTTGAAAGCATATCAGAAGGATGTTGGAGATCAACACAAAACACTTTCCATTAAAATTGCTTCCTGAGCCAATCTGTAGAAGCTACTAGAACTGCCAGCCACATTACCACCAGGGCCTCTCTATAATTCTGTATTTATTGATATGAGGTTGTAATAAGCAGAAACCTGGAGAGAAATAGTTTCTGGCATATTTGGCTTGAGGTAACAGAGATTTTTAACATGACTTTTAAAAAGTACAATTTAAATCTGGCTTCCTGGGGGGAAGAGGCAAATGACCTCTTTGTTACACTTCATGCAGCCGTTCCCACTCTTCATCAGTATGGTATATAGAAATCAGATTTTGTAGTCTTTTGCTATTGTATAACTCCCACTACAATTTTTTGTTGCTCTCCAGGATAACCTGTAGATTATTAAACACCCTGAAGAAAATGAATACTTAGGGAAATAGAAAGTCAATGCATGTTTGCACAGTTCCTGAATATTGTAATTATATATTCGAAGCCCCATACTGCTCACTAGATGGATTCAGCATGTCCAATTTCTGCTTCTTTGTAAGATCTGGGGAGAACACTGCCAAATGGTTGTACTGGATTTTCCTCATGAAGCCCAATTACAATACAGTATAGATACCATTGTTCTTAAGCGTCTCTCTTTTATTTCAAGCCCTATGTATTTAAAAATTGTTACTTGGAGGTCAGAAACAGGTTAATAACTCTGGCATTCCGCTGACCTCATTCTTCTTATGAAAATCCAGCTAGTAGATTCAAGAGTGTCTCATCTGGGGATGATTTGGAAATGGCAGCACATGCAATTAACACACCATGAAGCTCGATGACGGTAATTCCCCTCTTAGTGTTGCATTTTCATCTGAAGCAATGTTTTTCAACTGCGGCAAGAACTGTATGAATTTCAGTGTGTTGATATCAGTCAGTCCCACTAGGTAGACCAGATCAGGAAATCAACTCCAAACTGAAAACAACAAGGCTAGATCTACCTTTGCTGAGATTGGCTCTAATATATCAGAAACCTGCAAGCCTGGTTGTGTTTTACCTGCTCACCCCATTTTTTTTATACTCCAATGTATTAGGAAGGTGTCTATTTGAAGCATTTCTAAATATTACCTTGTTTCTCAGGACTTCAAAAAGTCCCCTTTGTCTGGGTAGCAGTTCTTGCACATTTCTGTCAAGGTCCTCTACCTCTTGAAGATTAAGCCAACTAGGCCCCTTGCAATCATAAATCACACTTCAGTGAGTCTTATTCTGGAATTTAAACATTATCAATTAGCTAATTCTAGATGGTATCCAAATATTACTGAAGGGATTTTATTATGCTTAAGGTTGATATTAGTAATATTGATATTAGTAGTGATCTGGTTGTTGCCTTCATCTCTCTACCAGCCATGAAGAGAGATGGGGTCACCCAACTCTATTTTGATCAAAATAAAAGTTGTTTGCTTGCTGAAACCTCGACTCAGGAGTTTCTTTGGCTCTTTTAATTTTTCTTTCATGGAAATAACCAAAAAGGAAATTTGGTCTGTTTTGGAAATAATATATATGGGCCGACAGGGTGTTCAAAAAGCATTCATCCTCTTCCCCTGTCTCTTGTAGCTAACAAAGTGAGAAAGAGCCTGTGGCCTAGGGGCAACACTTCTGCTTAACATGCAGACAGCCCAGGTTCGAATCTCAGCAAGGGTATGTCTGGCTGATGAAAACCTAATAAGGTTAGAAATAGCTATCCCAGTACTCCCTTAATTNGCCTTCTCTGTGGGAGCTCCCACCCTCTGGAACGAACTGCCCCCAGAGATCAGGGTGATCCCTGATCTCCCTTCCTTCCGCCGCGCCCTCAAGACGTGGTTGTTCCAGCTTGCGGGACTGGCCTAAGGGATTTTAAAGGGGTTTTAATTACTTTTAATTTGACAAATTTAAATATTTCTTTTTAATCAAATTTTAATTATGTGTATAATATGTTAGTATTTTATCCAATTGTCAGCCGCCCTGAGTCCGCAAGGAGAAGGGCGGGATATAAATGTAATTAATAAATAAATAAATAAATAAATAAAATATTTGGGCCGACAGGGTGCTCTAAAAAAAAAAAAAAGCATTCATATATATATATATATATATATATATATATATATATATATATATATATATATATATATATATATATATATATATATATATGTGTGTGTGTGTGTGTGTGTGTGTGTCTGTGTGTCTGTGTCTGTGTGTCTGTGTGTCTGTGTGTCTGTGTGTGTCTGTGTGTGTGTGTATGTATAATTTTTAAGAGATTGATTTGTAGATCCATCATTATTTTATCTATCTATCTATCTATCTATCTATCTATCTATCTATCTATCTATCTATCTATCTATCTATCTATCTATCTATCTATCTATCTATCAATCAAATTTATATAGCTGCCCATCTCCCAAAAAGTAACTCTGGGCAGCATGCAACAAAACATTAAAAACAATAACTACACAAAAATAATCATCATTAAAATGTAAAGCAGACATTATTAAAAAAAAATTTAAAACCAGAAGAAAATAATTATCAGTCACAGTGATGAAGCCGCTGTAAAATTTTATCATTCCCCTGGAAACTGAGGCCTTGTCAGAAAGCCAGGTTTTGAGGGACTTCCTGAACTTCAGCAGGGATGGAGCTAGCCACAGTTCATGAAGGAAAGTGAAGAAGAAGAATAAGGTGGATATCATGACAGAGAAGGCCCACATCCCGGGGCACACCAAATGTAGCTCTCTAGCAGATGGGACTGGATGGACAAAAGTTATTGAGGAGACCCCCTCAGATAACTTAATGAAGGTTATCATGCTATGAAGGGCTTTAAAGATTAAAACTAGTCGTTATAATTAGACTCATAAGCAAACTGGTAACCACTGCAGCTTGTGGAACAAAGGTGTAATGTGCTATTCTGGAAGCACACTTTACTGCTTGCATTACTGCATTCTGTAACGGTTGAAGCTTCCAGATTCTTTCAAGGGAAGCCCCATATAGAACATATTATAGCAGTCTAAACAGAAGATATCTAGGGCATTGTGATTGTGAACAGTCTCCTGATCTAGGAACAGGCATAACGGGTGCACAACACAAAGCTGTTCAATATGCAGATGTTAAACAGAAAGGGCATCGAACCCTGTAGCACCTCATAAGGAACTGTCATCTCAGCAAAAAGGAGATTCAGAGATTTTAATCTTATTTGAAAACAAAAGGTTAAAGACTTACTTTTCTCTTATGCTAGAAAACCCACAAAATAATCATATTAAATATTTATCATAACTAAGATTAAATTTGGCCTGCTACATTCTGGAATCAATACAAGAACCGGGAAGGTTTTTGGTTTTTGGTTCACTAGTTCACTAGTTGAAACAACAAGACCCACAAATTTTTATATCTTTTATATTTACAATTTTATGCTCAATTACACAAATAGGAGATACCTCTAACTAAAGAGCAAATTATTAATTCCTTGGGAAATATTGAAATGGAAGGATATCTGGGCAAGAAGGGAAAAATTGGCATAACCATTAACTTTATAAGAAATTATAGAGAAACATAGTCCATGAAGTTTGAGGAAAAGTCTAGACTTGATTGATTTCCTGTTGAATGATATAGAACAGTGTTTCTCAACCTTGGTGACTTTAAGATGGGAGACTTCAACTCCCAGAATTCTGAGAGTTGAAATCCACCCATCTTAAAGTCACCAGAGTTGAGAAACACTGGTATAGAACTTTATGGAATGAATTGGCACCTATATTGTTTACTACCAATGATTTAATTATTCTGTACTTAATTCATCATTTTATGAGATATAGTAATATTAAAGCCTCACCAGATGTACAATTTGCAGAATTGTTATATATCTTTCTTTAACATAGATGCTAAAACGTTAACTGCAATACCAGCCAAGAGACTACCAAAAGTAATACTGGGAATAAATCACCCATTTCAGTTTGCATTTATGAAAAAATAGACAAGTATCTGATAATATTTGATGATTAATGTTTTGGACAACGCAGCAGATAAATTAGACTTAGCTATTTAATCTCATTGGATGCTGAAAAGGTCTTTGGTTTCTGTTTGCATTTGTGAAATATGTTCTGGGGAGATATGGGTTTTCATCATCTTTTGTCCTTTGGATTTCAATTTAGTATCTTCACCCTATGGCTATAAACACCACAAAAGGATTTTTTTTCAACCAATCAGATTATCTCATGGAATGTTCAATGTTTTCATCATTGTGATGGTACAAACCACTTGGAAAATTTATTTCATTTATCTGAACTATTTATATTCCTTTAAAAAGCTCAAAGCAATTTCCTGCTCCAGACTGAGAACAATCCAGAAATGATTACTATTACAAATGGAAGGATTATCTTATTCTGTGCTTTTGAATGAGTTCAGTCATCTCATTTATATGTATTTTCCCCAAACATATTTTTGTGGGGTCCTTGGTGCTCTCTGAGCATGGATGTTTTCTTACAGATGTTTCTTTACCAAACTAGGTAACATCACCAACACCGACGATGTTTCTTTGTATCAAGGATCCCCTGAGCTACAAATATTCTCTTCTATTGATACATATATTTGTGTATAGATAGTCCTTTAAGAGAGGCGCATTGGTTTCTAACTTTTGTATTGATAAAGTGTGTACTTTGAAAGATAACTCATTTCAATCTGTATTTTAAGTTCAGGAGATGTAAATTAAGTTACACAAGGAATAAAGTGTTCAATCTGATCCAGAGTAAGTAGTGTGCACATAAAGGAAATATCCTTAATTTATATTTAACAAATTCAGATAAATCTAGCAAATGTCAGAAATGTTTTGGGAATTGTGGGTTGAGACTATTCTTGAAGAGCTGATGTAGTATTTGAAAGGGTTTTTTTTATACCATATGCCATGTCCTTTAAAAACAGCAAGATATCCCTCTGTTGCAGTTGGTAGGAGGGAAGTCTGAAGTCTGAAACACACAATGCAACCCACTTTTTATAAGAAGCTATTACATAATGCAAAATGAAGCTCTACGAAAGACCTCAAGGAAAACATAGTTTATTAAGCAAATTCTGCAGGCAGAACATTCCCAAGAATGAGAATAAATAACTTCCGATCAGAAACTGCCAGATCTAAGCAACTGAACTGTATCTTTAAAATCTTCTCACATATGTCAATGGAGCATATAAATAATTCTGCAGCAAAAAAAAAGAAGGAAACTACAATTTAACAGTGCAGATAAAGTGGTTGGAATATTTCTTTTCATGCTAAAATGAATTCACTCCCTGCATCAATATATCAGTGAAATTAATTGCTCCGCAGCAAGATCTAATCACGTCAAGTGATGTATTTCTCCCCATCATAAAAGTCTCTGAATGCTGCAGATTTTGTGTTTCTTTGAATACAAAAGTAGGCTCTTTCTGAAGAAGTGTAATCTATAGAAGCAAGAAAGAAAACTGAAGGAGCTCAGGGGGAAATTTTCAAGCAAGGGAAGAGAAGAAGCTATCTTCTTGCTAGTTGCAGAATTTAATCCCATAAAGACATTGTTCCAGATGTTTGCAGAGTTTAATCCCATAAGGCTATACTGGTTGTAGAGCTTAATCCCATAAGGCCATTGTCCATTGATCGGTACTGTGCTCTGGAAAGCAATACAATATTTGAAAACTGTTCTCTGAGGGAAAGCGATAACAGCCTGGGCTGTATTACACCCTTCCTTTCCTTCTGACATCTTAGTGAAGATAAATGCAGTTCATTTCCCAAGTATAGTATATAAATAACACTTTAATTACTGATCATAAGTTGTGATTTGCAGGGTTGACATACCCTAATGTCTAAAACTGCTGTAGTACATTGTAAGGCGAGAGAATGGAGCACAATCTATTCTTAAGGAAGCTAAGCCGACCTGCAGCTTTCCGTGCATCTTTGGCTTTGAATAACGCCGTGTACAATGATCTGACTATAGTGCATCGAGTCAGCATTTTGAGGTGGAAAGGGCCATTTTGCAGCAGTGTTGTTGTTGTTTTTTTTAAAAAAGGAAAACTTAAAAAAGGGATACAAATGCAAAAATGAAAAGAACTGCATAAACCCCTAAGTAGGCTTAACACTATTTAAAAAAGAATGAGCAATTACCAAGATCTTACGAAAACATTCTCCTGAGGCCTTGGGTATGATTTAACCCTATAGATGTGCTGTGGATGAGCCACTTATCCTATCCTCCCATAGCTCTGCTGCTGTGCCTTTCCATTTCTAATTGCATGCACAGATACACACACTCTGATATTTATTATACTGGATAATATACATAAATTATGCATAACACAGAGATGCAGTCATACAAAGTCATTTTAAATTAAATGTACACAAAGTTCAGTTTAATTTTATGTACCCGAAGTTAAAGCATCAAAATGCACATGTAACATAGCTCACCAACCAGACTTAAAATGCAAATTCCTTTCTTGCATTTCCTCTCAGCTTTTCCTCAAGGGTATCTGCTGATGCTTCTATGACAGGCCTTTCTCAGTGGTAGAATGGTTACAATAATTGCTTGATGGGCAGAATATTCTTGGCTTGAGACCTGGCAAGAAGGTGGGACTGAGAAGGAAGTGCATTGGCAGCTTTATTTAAAAACAAAAATGACCCAGAGGAAAAGCAGCTGGCCCAGCTAAAGAAAAATATAATTTTGAGAAAAGTTTCTGCTGGGTTTGAATCAGGGAGAAAGCCATATAATAGAGCAAAACCAGATTTTCTGGACGAACAGCTGAAAAATGATGCTAATCAAACCAGAAAGAATGAAGGAAAGCTCAGCAGGCATATGGAACAGATATACAAGACTACTTTCAACTCAGAGCAGGAAGACACAGGCAGAGGTCACTTCAACAGTGGGTTCTGGGCAGTGGTGGGATTCAGCCAGTTTGCACCACTTCGGCAGAACCAGTAGCTAATTTTTCGTTGCCCAGGCCCAGAATGGACCTCCGGAAGCGGCATCCACACAGAGAACCGGTTGTTCACATATTTGAATCCCACCACTGGCTCAGGGTGAGAAGAAGATGACTTCCTGTGATCCTGGCCTCCAGAAATGTTGGGTGGTCCATACTCACAATGAGGAAACTTGGCAGTGCAGAGATGTCTTAGGTTGGTTGCCATATTCATGATCTGTCAAGTTCTGGTCCTGCCCAGCATGAAGTTGTAGAATATAACCCAAGTGGAAGAGTTTTATGTTTTCTATAAAATAAACAGGACCGCCTAATGCCTTTATAGAAGAGAGATTTACTAGAGCTACTCTATAAAAGAACTACAACACAGATTTCAAAGGGCAGCAAAATAGTACTCACTGCCAATATGAACTCAGTCATGGTGTAAATGGAAAATAAGGAGTGCAATTTGCTAATATTCTCTATCTGTGCTCCCAAACCATAAAAGAAGGGAACATTTGGAATAGCTGCTTTGCAAGAAGAACATACCTAAAATGGAACAAATGTGCTCTGATGTTAAAAGAAGTTGGGGGAAAATCAGCACTCTCCTGTTTAACAAGTGTTGATTAAATGCTACTTGGACAGCGGATTTATTTATTTATTCTTAGGCTGACCATTACGCTTATAACTTTGAATCAATCTCTCATATATACGCCTCAGACCTATTTGCCTAACTCACTTTTACACATACCCAAAAGGAGCACTACTGGCAAATAAAGTTAAGCTGACCTTTGGAGTTTGAATTGTAGCCCATTAGGATTAAATATAGCCAGAAAATAATTCCAGGGTGGTAAAAGCAGCACTTTCTAATGGCAAATATGAATCCATAAATCAGAATGAATCACTCTCATCTCAGTCAGTCTGATTTTTCTTTCAACAGATTTGCACCAACAGAGGAAGATACTGATATAAACTACCAGTGGACAGTTCCCTCAGATCACTAGTTGGTCAAACTGAAAGATTAGAAAACAATTCTTTAATATATATTTTATATATATTTCTAATCTTAACGTAAACCTCCAGAGCCGTTGCTAGTCAAAACTGAATAGTCAAATTACAGAAAACTGTATTATCCTGCTGTACTGACTTCAAATGTACCAGAAATGTACAAACTGTTGTCTTTTCGTTTTGCCACAACCCTCCCGCATCAAAATGTCCAGAAACACATACATTATCTTTATACATATAAAACATTGATTGATTATACTGAATCCAAACAAACAAATGTTATTTTTCAGTGTCCAAATATTTTTACCAATAACATTTAATTTTTTTACACTTAAAATAAGTATTGTAATTATTCCATATTTTTGTAGCAAAATGTGCCACATCAAATAAATGCTTTCATAACATCTCTATGCAACCATGCTGTGTTTGTTGTATCATTTCTCTAAGGAAATGGCCACAAGGTAAAAGTCACACAAATAATATATTTTAGCAGATGACCTTTCCTTGTTGACAAAATCTACAATGTTTATAAAGTTTACAGCTAACCAGGTCTCTTTTTATACTGCCAAAAAAAAGACCTAAAGAAAAAAACAGAATCATTTCTATTCTACCACCATTTTAACATATTTGTTAAAATTCATAAGTTGCATGAAATACTTTTGAGGACACATCTACTACATGTATCAGTGTTCTAACTGAATGGTCCACAATCTTTTATTCCTATAGTAAACTTAGTTTTTGGAAACTCACTTCCTTTACTTTGTATTTTCTACCCCATATAGATCCATTTATGTGAAATCAGTTAGAGCACGGGTGTCAAACTCGCTGCATCACGTGATGTATCGCAACATATCACGACTTTTTTTGCATTGCCGGAGCTGGGGTGGGCACAGCCTCTGCATGATGCAACTGGCCCATGGGCTGGCATCCCTGAGTTAGAGGGTGTGACTAGAATTGGGAAAAACCATGTTCAGCCTGGCAATCATAAACTTCACTGTAAGTCCCTATATTATCGTTCAGCACAACCAACTTCATAGGACTGTTGTAGAAATGAAATCAGAGGATCAAATAAATTTTATCTCGTCTTGAGATCCTGAAGGCCTCGATTTTGAGGTAAAGATAAAATTTGTGACAGGTGGAATTAAGCTGAAAATCACTTTTACATAAATGCAGAATTGTATGATATTCTAACTTAGAAATGTTTTGAATGACCACATTTGCTTCATTTGGCTAGTACCATTTCAAGTAAACATCTGCTTTCATTATGAACAAACTGATACATTTGTTTTATTGGATTCATTCATGCACCACAAACAATTTTAAGCACATCCATTTTAACTTTATAGATTCTGCTTTGTGAGTATTTCTTTAGGCAGCTGTTTATGACTTGGCTCTACGAAAGGATATTTTTTTAATTCCTGATCCAACTCCATTTCGAAAGGATCTTTTAATATCAGAATTCTCCAGAAAGGAACTGAACAAAGCTAGTTCTTCAGATCCATCCATCTTGGCTAGGCAGCCATTCAGCAGGAGGAGGAGGCAATCAGATTTCCTGGGCAGCTGGCAATTCATACAAAGGGGATTATTCCTCTGAAGATTAAAAAATAGATGAGAAAATAAGTTACCAATTTATATGTGTAGGACAGACATACTCACATGCATAGGCATAGATAAACCTATTTAGGTTGTAAAAGGTATGGATGAATGTGTATTACAGTATCACTAGAGCAGGGATACTGTTGAGTTTTAATATCTGGCAATGCTAGCACAGTTTTTTCTGGCAAGACTACCGATAATGCAGATTGTAATATAATAATATTGTAAACAAATTATGTTCTGTTGTTTGGCTTTCCTTGAAAACAGTTGCGGGACAGGAGTGGGGAATGTGAGTAATAATCTAGCAATAATCCTATTGCTAGGAACATCAGCTTCACATAGCCACAACTTGTGAATACAGAACAGGCACTTTTTTGCGTGGGTCATTCCATTCTGTCTTTGGGATTTCCGAAAGCTCAGGACATATGTATTATTTGTGTACATGCTGTACAACTTCCTGTGATTCAAAACTAGTAATTTACACCCTTTCTTACACACATACACATATACCTGCCTAACATTTATTATTTCATTTGAGGCCCAACAGTTTTGAAGGAAAAGCAACCATTATTTTCGTGTCCAGTTGCCATATTCGGACTTCTTCTTGGAAGGCAAAAAGCTAAGAGATACTAAGAAGTAATTTTTCCTGGAAGGTTGGCTCTCAATTTCAGGGAGACCCAGGCAAACTGCAATCTCTTCTTCAGACTTTGAAAATCCTGGAAATCATGCACCAGGAAAATGAGTGTACCACCCTTTTAGTTTCCTAAGGACAAATGTTGCATGGCATAGAGACATTGGATGTAGTTACAGTGGGGCTGCTGAGAATGCAGTGCAAGCAAGAAGGAAGAAAAAGGAGTGTTTAATGAGATCCTGGAAACAGATTGTTTGTAGTCAAGCGTTGCCCAAGAACTGGCCAGAGTATTTCCAATGCAACTCAGAAACATATACAGTATTGTACGAACAGATGGAAGTATTTACATTTCCTTTCCCACGAGGGAAGAAAAGGATAAAAGAGAAGATATATTTTGCATACAAAATTTTGCCAAGACTAGTCAAAATTTGGACAAAAGCAGTACTGCATCATTGTGATGAGGCAAGTGCTGTTGCTTTTGTTACATGCATGAGATACCACAACACAGGTATAAAAAGGATGGAGCTTGGATCATAATGATGCAGGACTGCTGTTGTCACCAGCAGTCTGAGGAGCATCTGGTTGTATATGACAACTTCTTATGCACAAAATTTTTTTTTTCAATTGGCATCCATCCTTTAGTTAGAAGTTCAAAATGAGGAAGATCACGATCAGGTATATCTGAGCCTATTTCCCAAGTCCTCCTGAAAGACAAGGTCCAGGCCTATGTTTCTTCTCTTTATCATTCTAGATGTTTAAACAAATGTTGGAACAGGCAACTTTCAAACAGAAGATTAAATGAGGGAATATCCTTTGTAAAAAACAGGACACATGGACAGGTATGGCCAGGACACAAACCCAAGCACCTTCAATGTTAATGCAGCAAGCAATTGGGGTAATTGTACTCATCATGCTTAGAGATTAGGAGGTGTTTATTTTATTTACTTATTTCATTTATATGGTGCCCATCTCACTTTCAAGCAGCTCAGGGCAGCTTACAACAATATAAAAACACAATATAAAATGATAAGAACATTAAAATATTTTTAAAAACCTTCAGGATTAAAAATTAAAACATTAACATTAATAAGTTTAGGTAAATGGGACTATTACAAAAATGGGGTGGAGGTGGTATCTTCTCCTAATCTACTATCTTCAAAGTCAGATGCCCTCATCAGGGCCCCATCTCAGTTGGCAGAGCCAGGTTTAACTCTGTCATAGCACTGAAGATAGTTCTGAATTTATAACTTAAAAGTATAGGGCCTTGTGCCAATAGCATATTCATAGGTTCTTCCTCCCTGAGGCATTTTGGCCAAACACCTTATTTTGCTAACAGGCAGAAGATAAGTAATGCAAATAATTGTGGTATATGTAATGTAAAAGTTTAAAAGTTTTGGAGTGCATGTGAAGAACACAGTCATAAATGCATTTAATGCTTTTTTATTTTTATCTGCAAAGGATATCTGCAAAGAATGTTGTTTGATCATGAATTCATATGCTGGTAAAAAAAAAGAGGGATAATTCTTCCAAACAGAAAATGTTTAAGTAAAATTTAATTGATGTGTAAAAGTTGTATTAGTGGATTCATGTGAATAGCCAGTACATGTTATTAATTAAAATATAAATGCTCTTTTATGTTTCTAAATTTCTTTCATTTCTATTTCAGTTTTCAATCTTTTTTATAAACTGGAATTAACCTTAAACAGTCACTTGTGTCCTAGTAACCTTAGGATTTTACTATTGCAATGTCTCAAACTTTTAAAGACCATCCAGAAGCTTCAATTCGGCCAGAATGCAACAGTGCATGCAGTGATGAGAATGCCTTGGTATGCTCATGGAACATTTCTGCTGCACTGGTTGCCAGTTTGCTTTGGGTGCCATTCCATGTGCTGGTTATGACCTATAAACACCTACATGTGTAGGGCCTGGGTTTTTTGAGGGATTACTTACTTCCCATGATATCTGCCTGGTTGACCTGAGCTGATAGGATTAGTACATTCCAGGTTTCTTCAGTTAAACAATGTCATTTATGAGGATCAGGAAACACCTGCCCTGTTGACCTTCTGGAGGGCCATAAAAACCTGGCTGTCCTCCTAGGTCTTAGGCTAGCCTGTCTGGAGCACCTCTTTTGGATATGAGGTAGTGAAATGTTTGCTGAGTTTGCTTGCTCCTTTTTCTTTCTCTTCTGTTCTTTTTGGGGCTTATTTGTTGCTTCTTCTCATGTTCTTTCATATCATCTAAAATTGTGAACTGCCCAAATTGAATTCAATAAGTAAATAAATTTCCATAAGATGAAACAAATGAGTTTCTTTTCAAGTATAACAAATTAGGTTAAGATATTTGGTCTATGTCAAAATAATTCTTGGAAGACCCCATTTTAAAACCATTTCCCCACGATTAGCCCAAAGGAAATTCTGTCGTTCTGGAAATGAGAAATTTCTGATTGTGCGTGCTTGCAAGAGTTCCCACCTGGGAAGATGAAATCCATCACAAACCAATTCAATTGGGAGCATGCAGCCTTTCATCCTAGTAATTAGATTTTAAGATAGCATCATAAAATCAGCATAAATACACAGACAGACTGGATGTTTAGCAGTAGTTTGCCCTTCCGTTTGTTTTCTAAATGTCCCATTTTGAACTCTCAAGAAAAATACTTTTGTTGCTGCTAAATGCTCCGGCGGTATAACATTTAAGCATTGTCATTTCCATGTGTCTAGACACTGTTTTCTATTTTATTATTAGTCAACTAGGATTTTGCATGAGAAAATTGTCTCCAACTAATTGCTTGTTTCTTCCTTTATGAAATACTGTCTTTATTGTTTAGACTGGACCCGTAGCTACCATCTCTGGGCTGTAAAATGCCACCAAATGGCATCAAATGACTAATATTTTCTGTCTCCCTCTCCCCCATGTATGAATCAGCTACATTTTTTAGGCATAGTGTAGTAGCTCTATTTAGAGAAAGTGGAAGACTGTACAATATTGGTTTTCTTTGCCTATTTATTTAAGTAGGAATACTCTTGGTATATCTTATATTCCATTGGGATTTGGATTATTGTTTTTTATTTTACACTTATTTTTACAGGAACATCCTTTGCTCTGATCCTGAATTTTTTCATATACTGTACATGTCAATATGCCATTGACATTTTTCCAACATGTGTATAAAAATAGCAATCAATATAATTTCTAGCTAAGCCTTCAGATAAAGGAGCCTTTCCCTGTATCTCCAGGAGATGCCAAGGATTAAATCTGGGACTTTTACATACAAACCATTTTCTGTTACATTTGAGTTATAAGCCTTCTTTTCTGTGATGACATGTCTTAAACATGACTTCATCTCAAAGGATAAAAATATTTAGCAGAAAACAGCAATGCAAAATTCAATCTTGTTGCATGTGTAATTAGATTCTGTATGAAATGAGTGATCAACCTCCCTAAAGAAACTATTTTGTTATAATAGTATACATGCCCGGAGACAGCAAGGAATTCTAGATTAAATTTTATAGTAATGGGAAATGATGAAACAAGCAGAACATAATTATCATAAAAAATTGTTCTAATTGGAAGTTCCAAATTATTTATGACCATCCTGAATAATGTTTATGCTTTTTAGTGATGATTTCTTTTCATTCATGGATAATTTCCTTATTTCACCCTGTATCCAAAGAAACACACTGTGTTTCAGATAAATTGTATCTATTGCATGAGGACTAGACCTAATAAACAAATTTCTAGGGATTTGGTCTCACTGTTGCTCTATTCCTTATCAACTACATTACAGATGAAAAGCTGTTATACTATTTGAATTGTGCTAAATAGCAACTATTTGAAAAATTAATGCACGTGATCTCCAATTTTCTTGCATTAAAATCACACTTAAGTATACCTTATGTCACCATGCACAACTCATGTAAAAAAGGCTTTTGATCATATTGTTGTAACTACCTTTTTTTTTCAAGGCACCCAATGGTTGTCCCTGGAAATATACTAGTGTCACCCATTGAAAACCAGGGTGCATCATGAAGAAATGATCAATACATTTTCTTGTTGACAATTGGCAGGAAATGAGAGAAAACGTTGATATGGGGCAGAGGTAGTGATTGGAACATCCCATGTATTTTTATAACCATTGGCACAAATGGCATAATTTAGATTTCATTATACTGAAAATCGGTACTCTGCTACTGAAACCTGTTATAAGACCAGCTATACTGGTGTCAATCTGAAGCAAGCAGGAAGGCTTTGATACTGAATAAATCTATGAATTTTAAACAATTGAAAACAAGTCAATATAATGTTTATATTTTCTGAAAGTCATGACTGTATATAATAATTTGAATCCATTTGGGAAAGAACTAGGAATGTTATATTAATTATTATTTGAAGTTTAAATCCACAAATGTAGACTCGCAAGATTAGCAAATAATACCCAATGATGTGCTGTATTCCCAGTATCATTTTGATTGTTTATATTGGCATCAACATAACTTTATATAGTATTTCATTTTTGAAAACTCATCATATATTCAATATGTGTAGGTAACCATTCCTTTTTTGCAGAGATTTTATCTGCAACCCACCCAAATTAGAACATTTCAACATTTTTATAGGAACCTAATCACTTAATTTTATAGTTTGATTTTATAGCTTTAAATGTACACATATCGTATATAGGAAAAAGTCTTGTTGAAAGAGTATTGACTAAAAATTTAAATAGGATTGCAAAAGTTAGACATACCGAAAAAGTAAAAAACAAATAGTAGCAAAGCAAGTATATAATACTAAATATCTTAATTCCCAGTTTCATGCTTCAGTCACTAGAACAGATAAAGTGACTATAATCTAAATTGATGGAAATCGATAAGTGCAAAATTAGTACAATTTTTACAGCAATGCAAAAAAAAAAAAAAGCTTAATAAAGCAAGGTACCTATAAAGATGTATTACGAGTTACATAAAGAAAATTAACACATTTGATAATACTGGTATTTAAAATAGCTTAACACGATGGTTTTAAAAGTAATAGCCATGGAAATGTTCTTACTTACCATAGATGCAACAATTGGATAGCAGCCGTTCATATTCATTGTTGAGAGCCAGATAATTAATACAGCATATAGCCTGAAGAGACTGTAAGAAAACACATATTAATTTACTTTGCAGAAGACAAAGTGCTTCATGCAGAATGTTAATTTTCCGAAGATGAAAATCTAATACATGTACCTGAGCATGGATTTTTTTTTCTGTTTTATAATACTTCCAGGTGTAAAGAAAAATTCACAACTGCATAGCCACATTCCTTATCTTTATCACGAGTCATTTCCTCAACAATCATTTTATACTAAGACTTTGGGAACAAAAATGTCAGTGAATCACATTTGTATCTGACTAATTAGCCACAGGTTGGCCTTTATTCTTGCTAACTGGAAAGATGGCAAGGATGCAACTTCATGACCAGCGTGTAGTCACCAAATGATTAAACTGACAACATCCTTACAACGAGGCCTTTAAAATCATTCACCTCTGACCAGTAACTTTCCAACTGAAATATCTTGCCTGTATATACCACAAATGTTAAGTTACTTCAACCTATTGGGTAAACTGTACCTCCTGAGAGAAAAAATAATGTTCCTAGTTATTTCATTTAATGGGCCGAGCAAGCAATTTTAAGAGTTTTATTTAGCTGACATCAGATTTTGTTGTATACGAGTCCAACTTATTTGTTAGGAAAACACTATAGATTTCCAATATGGGGTGGGATGAATGGAGTTCATGAACTTACTATGATGTAGAGTTTTCTCAAGGGGATTATAAACTAAAACCAAGAAAAAAATTCACAATAGAGGGAGAGCTTTGCCAGTGGTTTTCTTATATACAGTTGTAAGAAAAAATTAAAGTAGATAAAAGATTTTATGGTTTTGAACAATGTAAGTCTGAATTTGAAACAGAATTATGTACAAATGATGGGCATGTTATTGCTAAAAGTATAAACTTTGTTGAAATATGAAACAGAAAAATAAGTGAAAGAATATAGAAAAAATGGGCTAGAATTTTGGTTATTATATACAATTGGAACAGTGGGAAATTATGTGGCTGAAAGAATTGAAAATGTACATTATGTTCTAACCTTAAGGACATTTTTAATAAAATGTTGTATTGTTAGTATTAGTCACCAGCGAAATTATTTAGAATGCATAAAGCTACTTTAAATATTTGTTTGAAATGTGAACAACATTTTACCATGTTTGTAAAGAAGGCAAAAAAAATTGGTCACAAATATATTCATTAATTCAGAAGATTTTTAGAATTAAAGTTCAGCTGAAATCAGATGCTTTTCTTTTGGAAGTAAAAAAAACTAGAAAAAAATCATGGAACATTATTTTCATATATGAAACTGCAGCAAGATTATT
This sequence comes from Protobothrops mucrosquamatus, assembly GCF_001527695.2. Classification (NCBI taxonomy): domain Eukaryota; kingdom Metazoa; phylum Chordata; class Lepidosauria; order Squamata; family Viperidae; genus Protobothrops; species Protobothrops mucrosquamatus. Next base: position 1,366,568 of record NW_015386204.1, on the reverse strand, counting down.
ATATGCTCAAAGGTAGACACTACAAACAATGAAGGAACAATTGGTGAAGTTGATGGAATTTCCAGTAAAAAAGATAAAGGACCATATCAATATTTATGGCTGATCTGAAGACCCTTATAGACTTTTTGCATAAAACAGAAAAAAATATATTTAAGACTTGTGGTTTTGATGATTAGAAAAAAATGGATAATAGAAGATGAGCTATTTTTGTAATCACAAAGTAAGAGATAACTTTATAATCATATATGCATTTGCTGCAAAAGAAATTGGAAATTCTATTTCTTTTTATCCTTTCTTTTTGCAAGTTTGTTCTCTCTCTCTTTCTTTGTTCTTTTTATTCCATATTATTTTGTGTTCACTTTTAGGTTCTTTTAAAAACTTTTAATAAACTTTATAACAAAAGCCATTTATGTACTCTAAAAATGGTTGCTAAGGAATTTTCAAACCGTATTTAGCAGCTCAGGTGGAAATGCTCTCAGACCTAAGCAAGAAGGTAAGGATTCTGCTGGATGTTTCTTCCTCCGAGTTAGAGGGTGGGGGAAATGCTGTGACCTTGGCTTAGGAGGGCCTGAGTACAAAATGGAGCGATCTTTTCCCTGGAGTCTTTTGCCGCATGCTGAAAGAGTCCACAAGGGTGTTCTTGCTGTAAACAATGAAAGGGATGTTTTTAAAAAGTCAGGAGAAGCGTTGAATGCTGTTCTTATCACACCCACACCATGCTAGGTGATTGTTATTGTCATACCGACTGAAAAAGAAAATGCTCCCTCTTTGATGCCACCTAATGGCCATCTGGGTTTTTACAGCTCAGATACAATAGCCATAGTATCGAGTTGTTACAGCATTAACTTTTTGAAGAGTGGAGATGTGCAGTGGTGGGGTTCAAATATGTGAACAACCGGTTCTCTGTGTGGATGCCACTTACGGAAGTCCATTCTGGGCCTCGGCAACAAAAAATTAGCTACCTGTGGTGCGAACCGGCTTAATACCACCACTGGATTTGTGCCTGCATTTTGAAAAGAGTCAGAATTTCCACTACCGTCCCCATCAATCAGAATAGAGCTGGAAGGGACCTTGGAGGTCTTCTAGTCCAATCCTCTGCTCAAACAGGAGACCCTATACCATTTCAGACAAGTGGCTGTCTAGTTTCTTCTTAAAAACCTCCAATGATGGAGCACCTACAACCTCTGATGGCAAGTTGTTCCACTGTTTAATTATTCTCGCTGTTAAGAAGTTTCTCCTTAATTCTAGGTTGCTTCTCTCCTTGATTAGTTTCCATCCGTTGTTTCTTGTCTTGTCTATGTTTTTTCATGAAACATAGGGCCATCCCAAAAATATGTGTTATCATTTGATGACAACAAGGAGATCCAGAATCTCTTTGCTGTCATCCACGTCCTTTCCACATTTTGACAGCCTATATAAAGATAACTTCTTAATAAAAGACTTAACAGACTTCTAGCTCTTCCCTGTCTCCTCTGTTCAGACTGGAGGGAATAGTCAAAACAAGATATCCTGAGGTTATTTTTCCCATTTTGAGTGAAATCTCCCTCTATGTATGTAAATAGAAGAAAAAGAGGACATGGACCAGCACAAGAAACAGAAGTCTCCCTAATTTCTCCACAGGGGAATCATGCTTCCATACATACTGAAGGCTTAACTGGAATTTGTTCCTACTTCAACTATCTGTTCCATCCTGAAAGTGAATTTAAGGCTAAATTTCATATTAGAACTGTATGTGATATAAGTAATCAGAAACTCAGAAGAGTTTTCAAAGAGTTCATCAAAAATAATACTTGTAACAATGATCAGTTTAGGATCATTTCTTCCAATCATTATCTTAAATGTCATAGTACATAAATGGACATGATGCATTTACAATGATTTCCCACATATTCTACAAGATCAGATATATCCATTGATGTACTATAATAAAGTATGGTTTTTTTTAATGGCCATAGCATGAATAAGTTTCATACAATGGCAGAAATATATATTGTGTACTCCTTTAGGCATGAGTTCTGTAATTCAGTTCCTGATTCATAAACTCATCTGCTTCCTACTTTCATTCTTTGTTTTTTAATATGATTTTTATTGAATCTTAAAAAAGAAGATTAAAAACTAATAGAGAATAATATAAAATGACGAGGGGGGGGGGAGAAAGAACAAAAAGTTCAAGAAAATAAAACTGAGGATTTTTGGTTTCCAATATTCTCCATAACAGTTATATATACAATTATTGTATATTTATTTATTTATTTATTTATTTATTTTTTATTTATATTTATATCCCGCCCTTCTCCTTGCGGACTCAGGGTGGCTAACAACCAGATAAAAATACAAAATATCAAAACTACAGATTAAAACTTAATTAAAAGGCAAATATTAATAATTGGTCTAAAAAATTTAAAATCATTTTAAAACCCCCTCTAAAAATTTTCCCCTAGGCCAGTCCCGCAAGCTGGAATAACCATGTCTTAAGGGCGCGGCGGAAGGAAGGGAGATCAGGGATCACCCTGATCTCTGGGGGTAGTTCATTCCAGAGGGTGGGAGCTCCCACAGAGAAGGCCCTCCCCCTTGGGGTCGCCAGCCGGCACTGTCTGGCNCCCAACACCGCCCGCGCGGCCGCATTTTGGACTAGCTGGAGCCTCCGGGTGCTCCTCAAGGGGAGCCCCATGTAGAGAGCATTGCAGTAGTCCAGGCGGGAGGTGACGAGGGCATGAGTGACTGTGCGCAGGGCGTCCCGGTCCAGAAAAGGTCGCAACTGGTAAATCAGGCGAACCTGATAGAACGCCCCCCTGGTCATGGCCGCCAACTGGTCATCCAGTGTCTTACATCATGACATTCTTCTTTCTATAATCTATCCTATATAATCTTCAAGCCCATAAATCACAGATTCATTTTTTTCAGTTTGCTTCCTCCTGTCTTTCTGAAATTGTACTACCTTAGAAGTTAATGTTTGAAATCGCCATTTCTCTAGAATTTAGTCTGAGCAAGCATGCAGAAGATTTGTAAATAAATGTTTTCTGTTTCGATGTCATTTGGGGCAATAAAGAATGGCTTCTCTTTTTATTACCTTAGTTCTAATAGAGCCTGAGAAGCAGCTTCAGCCATACAAGCTGTCAGGAGGATTTGGACTATTTACATATTCAAGCAGTTTAAGCCATATTGAGTGAGAAAAATCCCATCATTTGAATAGAACTGAAAGCAGCAACAGGTACACTAAGTTCATCCCTATATGATAAGTGGATTAACTGGATGATTCTGATAGAATAGAAAGTTGTACCGATTTGAGTCTCTTTTGATATAGTTGAGGTTCAGTTTTAATTGGCTCTGCATTTACTGAGCTCCATTTTTATGCAAATCAAGGCTGAATTCCTCCCAGGGTAAGGGAGAAGGCAGCCTTAGCCAACAAGGAGTTGATAGAACAATGACAAGTAATGTCACAGTTCTGCATTTCTTTATGATTCTGTGGTTTAGCCTTGCAGGGTGGGGAGACCCCATTTGTAAAGCATTTAGGACTCCTTTATGCATACAATTCTGTCCTCCAAATGTCCTATGTGATGAGCTATAGATTTATGAAAGAGACAGCACTGTTTTCCTAAGCTCTCTGCTGTCAAAATTGTTCTTGATAGTCAGGCGCTACCATTTCTCCAGCTTGTTATACCCTTACTTTAATTGTGTTTTCTGGTCTGATTAAGCAGGTGATTATATGACCCAGTTTACTTTCTTTAACAGGCCAACTGTTAAGATATCCTGTGCAACTATTGCATATTACTCTCAGTGTTTGGTTAGCATTTAGCGATTTATTTGTTGGTATTAAAAGATATATATAATATATGTGCTACCTTGTTACATTTCACATTACCTAGTAAGAAGACATGTGACTCTATAATGACTCACTGCAGCCAGGTGGGCATGATCAGGTAGGCGTGGCCATCTGAGTGCTGCCAGGTGGGCGTGGGTGAGTGGGCATGGCTGGGTCGACACGAAGGGTTAGGTGCAGCCCATTCGGGGAAGATGACTCAGGGCGGATGACTTGGTGTGAGTGGGTAGGCATGGCCAAGTGGGCTCAATCATGTTGGTGTAGCTGGCTAGGGGGTGCCAGGTGGGTATGGCCAAGTAGGTGCAGAACAAGTCACCACGGGCAACTGGAGGTGGAGCCAACTCGGCACCCCGCCAAAACAAAAATCACCCGGAGATGTGCTCGCAAACAGGAAGCAGGAAAACTGCAAAATTTGAAAGGCAAAGGGTGGATTTCCCCCTCTCCCTTTAAAGAAATGCTCCTTTTTTCTTGCTGTTTCCTGAGCAGAGATTGCAATCCCTGGCAGGGAAGGGAGGGGCTGGACTCCTCCCCCCATTTGGTGAAACAGAGCATTTTTTCTTGCTGCTTTCTGAGCAGAGATTTCTTTGCTAGGTTTGGGGGGCCTGGTTCACTACATGGAGCATGTGAGGATGATCAGCACTGGATGTAACTTCTACATTTCTTTAGACTTATAAATCCAGATATCTCCCTGAAGCAAGGAAGGGATTCATCATTCTCCATTTGGTCAAATCCACAGAAATGGGGAAGGGGAGGGTGGAAATGGAGAAGGAGGAGATAAACAACAACATATCTGAAAATCCCCAGATTGGGAAATCCTCTATTAAACTATATCATATTGGAGATTATTGCATTTTCTTAATGTCTCCTTCATTTTTTGGCTTTATGGTGAAGCAGTCTTTTTCATTCTGTGTACCCATTTAAACTATACTGATTTTATTAGACTTTATTCATGGATTCATGGTTCCACTGAAGTAGTTTAAGCTAATTGCCTTCCAAAGATATTTGCTTATAATTGCTGGTCAGAAAATTAACATCTCAGTTAAGGAGCAGACAGAAGCCTTAACAGCAAGTCACCTCAACTACATATTATGATATCCTCCATTGCCCCATTGCTGTGTTCAAAACAATTCCTGTCATTATGTAAGAAAAAAAGATACCTTGGAGGCTATCTTCTATTTTTATGTGCAGTCAATCTAAAGAATGTTTTCTTATTTGCTTTACTGAAATCCATGTTTTTACAGTATTCTCTATATGTGATCTATTGATTGAACAAGTACCAAGAGTTTAATTATGGTAGTAACTGTCTGAATTGTTCTAATGTCTGAATTGTTCTAATGTATTATTACTGCTTTATAAAAACCTAGTAAGACCACACCTGCAATACTGCAGCCAATTTTGGTCACCGAAGATGTTGAGAGTTTGGAAAAAATTCAGAGAAGAGCAACTAAGACGATCAAAGGCCTGGAGACTAAAACATATGAAGAACGGCTGCAGGACTTGGGTTTGGCTAGTCTAAAGAAAAGAAGAAACAGGGGAGACATGATAGCAGTATTTGAGGGGCTGCCACAAAGACGAGAGGGTCACGTTATTCTCCAAAGCACCAGAGGGCAGGACAAGAAACAGTGGTTGGAAACTAAACAAAGAGAGAAGCAACCTAGAATTAAGGAGAAATTTCCTGACAGTGAGGACAATTAACCAGTGGAACAGCTTGCCTCCAGAAATCATGGGTGCTCCTTCACTGGAGATTTTTAAGAAGAGGCTAGACAGTCACTTGTCTGAGATGGTATAGGTTCTCCTCCTTGAGCTGGACTAGAAGACCTCCAAGGTCCCTTCCGGCTCTATTCTATTCAAAAATTGTAGATTCAGGAAGTTTCTTGCCCTTCATCTGAGCCTTGTTAATGCTGATCAAAGGTGTTGCAGATGAATTATATTTGAAGTAATCCATACTTGATAAGGCCATCCAGCATCTCTCTCTTTCTCCCTCTCCTTCTCCCTCCCCCCCCCTTGCTTTTCAATGTGATGGCATCAGTATTTCATGGAACTGGAGGAGTTAAGATGGTTATGCATATTCTTATGTTAAGCTCTTTCAGTACTGATTCAGAGTTGCCCTATTCTTTAATCAGCTTTCTCTCTCTTTTTAAGAGGAGTTATGCAAGGAGGGGAAGCTTGACAATGGTCTCTGAAATCGAAAGAAATGAGTCAGCTAAGATTTTTGCCCTGGATTCAGGGTTTCTTTGTTCGCGTGTGTGTGTGTGTGTGTGTGTGTGTGTGTGTGTGTGTGTGTGTGTGTGTGAATCTCAAAAGAAATGAACAAAATAATTTTCTGGTACACTTTAATTTGCTTTTTTTTAAAAAAAAAACAAACCACTTTTATTCTCAAGAGCGTTGTAACACTTGCAATGCACTTGATAACATTTCCAACAATATAGTTTTGGGTCTAATTTTCATGCTTGTTTTTTTTCTTTCTGAAGCATAACCTGGTACTATCACTAGTAGGTCAACGAGAGCAGAAACAATAAATACCATCAAAACAATATGCCCTTCTTTTCACTCACTGATCACTCACTCATTCATGCCCAAGAAATCAATAAATCAAAACAAATTTGTCACCAATGGATTAAAGTGAGAAACATGCAATGTTTTGTCCCCCTATATTGGAAAACTTAGGCACCTTGATATAAAGATTACTGTGATTTTTGTTTTCTTGTACAGAAATAAATACCACATTACTTCCTTGTTTTCTAGAATTTGCTGATAGAAGAAATTATTTAGATTTGGTAATCATGGTAAATACAAGATGGAAAAGAAACCATCACTGAACGGTCACAATTTTGTTTCTGACCTGATGGTATTGGGAAATCTAAGTAAGATACAAATAAAACAGAGCAATACTGTACAATTCAAGAAATAAGATAAAACTCCTACTTATCAAGCTCCCTATTAGAAATAGGGAGCCAGAATATGGAAAATAAGAAATTTATGCCTTCATTCTTAAATTCTTTATTTACGAGTTATATATGACTTCTACAACAGGAAGAAAGAAGACAGCAAGAACCAGGTCATCAAAATCTGGATTTGATAATAAAATATTATTATATAAACAATGGAGAATCTTGAGCCAAGATAATGATAACAACAATAACAATAACAATAAAGTTGGGAGGGACCTTGGATGTCATCTAGTCCAACCCCCTGCTCAGGCAGGAAACCCTATACCATTTCGGACAAATGGCTGTCCAGTCTCTTTTTAAAAACTTCCAGTTGGAGCATTCACCACTTCTGGAGGCAGGTTGTTCCACTGGTTAATTGTTCTAACTGTCAGGAAGTTTCTCCTTAGTTCTAGGTTGCTTCTCTTCTTGATTAGTTTCCACCCATTGCTTCTTGTCCTGCCTTCAGGCGCTTTGGAGAATAGCTTGACTCCCTCTTCTTTGTGGCAGCCCCTGAGATATTGGAACACTACTATCATGTCCCCCCTCGTCCTTTTCTTCATTAAACTAGACATACCCAATTCCAGCAACCGTTCCTTATATGTTTTAGCCTCCGGTCCTCTAATCATCTTTGTTGCTCTTCTCTGCACTCTTTCTAGAGTCTCAACATGACTACATTCTCTTTTACACTTCCAGGTTTATTAATGGGATCGATATCTTCTCTGGGTTGCAAACCGAGAGAGAGAATTTAGTAATTCTTGCTCCTGAACTTTTTCTGGTTCAGTATTCTCCCTCCATATCTATTTCTATCACTACTATCTAAGCATTTATTTATGATGTTTCAGCTTTTACTTCTGTCCCAGAGGTATCTTATTATGTTTAGGAATACCCTATTCTAGAAGAAACATGGTAGTGGTCTTAATGCCAGCCTTACATTACATCATTTTTTTTAAAAAGCATGAAATATAATAAATTCCAAATCTATTATAATAAAGGCAATATAGTAGATGCAGAAGGATCCTGACTGTCTTCTTTGTCACACATCACAATAGTTTTAACCAAAGCATCTGCTGAATTAGAAGATACATGATCTTTACAGTTATTTTTAGGATTTGGTCTAAGCAGATGCAAAAGATATTGCTTGCTGTGTCACAGCCACCATTTTCTATTTATAAAATGCAGTTCTTAATATGTGACTATGTACTTTTAAAATCTCTATTTACCCATTATAATTCATCCCATTATAATTCAAATATACAGGGAGACCGTGGGAAGACAGTGCAAGTTACTTTGCTTAATTCTGTCAATTCTGCCTTCTGTCTCTGAGCAGAAATTGCCAATTATATCAATTGTTGGATTAACAAAATGACTAATATCTGAATGTCTAACAAAAATCTTCATTGACACATCTCTTGCAGTTTCACAAAAATAAACAAGCCAACAAACACATTAAAAGATTTCTGAAGGAACCACCAGTTATCTGGTTTAGCTCCTCTGATACATAATAAGAATTTATTTTCTAAGAAAGCATAACAAAGCCAAAAATCCTGGTCTCAGAATGTTGCAAATAATCTCAAAATTCAAACTGAGGTCTAGCAAAGTTTCAACATGATTTGAACAAAGCTTCTTTTGTTTACAAAATTCCAACATTCCAGTTATATATTGCCAACTATTGTCAAACTTCCAAGTCACCTCTGCCAACTCACCGCTTCCAAGTCATCACAGAACAATTCAACGCCAATTGACCTCGAGGAGAACTTGCCATGGGCAACTGGAGTGAGAACCAGGCGGGCAAGTGGGTGGGCAGAGTGCAGAGTGATGGTGGCAATGGCCATTTTCACACACACATCCTCTGCCACCACTGCAGGCTGTTCTGCAGCATCAGCAGTGTTCATGCCATTTGGTAGTGGCAGCGGTGGGTGGGGCAGTTGGTGGGGAGACGATGGAGGCTGGGCACATCCCATTTTCACACACCCTGCTGCTGCTGTTGCTGTCATTGTGCCGAAAAGAGATCCATTGCCTGAACACTGCCACCATTGCTGAATGGCCTGCGGCAGCAGTAGTAATAGCAGGGGATGAGTGAAAATAGGAAGCCCCCAGCTACCACCACCACTCTGTACTCTGCACTCTGCCCACCCACTCACCTTCCTGCCTGCCCATCTCTCTCTCCAGCTGTCCATAGCAAGCTGTCCCCATGGCAAATTGGGTATGTTAAGTTGTCCTGTGATGACTTTGCAGTGGTCAGCTGGCAAAGGCGATTTGGTGGTGGCGAGCTGGGCATACCGAACTGGCTGTGCTGAGTTTCATTCCACCATGAAAGGCAAAGCTGATGATCACAATGGAATGAAGTAGACTGGCTTTTCAATTGTTTCTTTCTAGAAGCTGATGCCCAGGAAGCAAATAAATAAATAAATTTCAACCCAAATTCAAAAACGGATGCTGGGACGAGATTCAGGGTGGAATTTCCTACTGAAAGATGGTGCTTCTTGCTGTTTTTAAACATTGAGCCTATTGGGTGCCTGAGAACTTCAGATTACCCACAGATGCTCCAAGTGCTTGTTCCTCATGAGAAGATAGCAGCCTCCAGCGAGTTTAGAGTTCTGAGAGACAAGGGGACAGCCCTCTTTCTCAAACATCACTCGGTGCCTTTAAAATGACGCTGGATTCACATACTTTCTTTTCTAATCACTTTTAGAAATTGTTAATTTTTCAGCTATTAGGTCCCTTTTAATCAACAGCCCTGGGTCAGTTCTACTACTGATACTCATCTGATCACAATAAATATTTTCCTTTGCTAAGCAGAGCTCTGCACTTCTTAATCTAGGTGATCCAGTTATGATTCATTTCCTGTTATATAATCCCATGGCTTTCAAAGAGTATTTGATTCTTTGCAAAAGGAAATGTCAGGCATGACATTCTGGCCACAACTCTTATTGTGAAAGGAGGAAGGGGAGGAGGAAGAGATGATGATGATGATGATGATGATGATGATGATGATATCATCATCATCATCATCATCATCATTGTTATCATTGTTGTTATCATTGTTGTTGTTATTATTATTATCTGGATCATCGCACAGTCAGCCAGATGTTCAGACTGGATTTGGCATTTTGTCTACCTATCGAGTCCTTACCCAGGACCTGGGATAGGCAGATGTGGATGTTTGATGGTATTACAGATATCGTATTATTATTATTATTATTATTATTATTATTATTATTATTATTATTATTATTATTATTATTATTATTATTATTATTGTTGTTGTTGTTGTTGTTGTTGTTGTTGTTGTTGTTGTTGTTATTTTCTTGCAGTATTATTAACTACATTTTTCTCTCACTGGCATCTTTTTTTGCTCCATAGCTTGTCCAGTCCGATTTTATTCTGTTCTTTATGTCCTATGGATTTTTGATCCCAGGTTTGATTGTGATCCCTCCCCAGTATAACACAACTTTTTTTTCTGCCTCTCCACCCTTATGCCTGCAGGAACAGCTGCAGAAAGGCTTTGAGGAATTTTAAGTGGGCTTTTAAGTTTCATGGTGGAAGGCATCCTTTTTTTAAAAAAATGTGCTGAAAGGATACAAATCAGACCCTTTATTGGCCTTCCTATGCAGCATTCAAGCTGGAAACATAAAGCCAAAAAGCAGAGCCTGAGAAAGTAGAGGGTAAAAAGCAAGTAGCAAAAAAATTTACACATTTCTACTTGTCAGTTATCAGATTTTACCCTTTGTTAAATTGATGAGTGACAGCCTAGAGCTTTACTGTCCTTGGAAATGTCAGCACTAGATCATTATTTGATGACTATCACTGCCAGCATAAAGGTCCTTGTGAAGAAGGAAGCTAATGTTGCTGTCATACAATTCAGTGGCCAGCCTGACATGCCTTTTGTCTGAGCAGATGCCATGGATCTTCTCCTATCAAAAGATTCAGCCAAGAATATCATATACAAAAGGGACGGAGGAGACTTAATTTCTCCTTCACAGTTTCCTAGGGCGATGGAATGTTATCATTTTGTAAAGAGACGTAATTTCAAAAAGAAGACTAACTCCCAACATTAGCATGGCTTGTTTTGTGAAGACCTCTCTTTCCCATTTTTTCAGTTAATTCTGTTCGGCTTAATGCTGATATAAAGGGTAGAGAAATCTAGCTCTGGTAATTAAGGAAATTGCAACAACTTTTGCAAAAGAGCGAAAGTGGCCCTTTCTGGCCTCCAAGGTAAACCTTTCAGATGTCTTGTGAATGATATCAGAGCTTAGGGCAGTGGTTCTCAACCTTTTTAATGCCGCGACCCCCAACCGGTCGTAAGTGGAGGACTAAACCGGTCGTAAGTCGAGGACTAAACCGGTCGTAAGTCAAGGACTAAACCGGTCGTAAGTCGAGGACTAAACCGGTCGTAAGTCGAGGACTACCCAACTGGTCGTAAGTCGAGGACTTTCCCTGCCCGGGAGCGCCGCGCATGCGTGGTTCCGCCCCCTGCGCCGGCCGAGGCTTAGCTGGCAAGCGGCAGAGACGGAGCAGGCTGACCACTAGCTGGCCCAGCCCAAGGGAGGTAAGGCACCCGCCGGAAAAGGGGGAAAAAATGGACAAAAAAAATGGCGGACAAAAAAAATGGTGGACAGCCTTGCTTGGCGACCCCCATGAAATGATCGATCGACCCCAAATGGGGTCGCGACCCATAGGTTGAGAACCACTGGCTTAGGGCAACCCCTGCCCAGCTGCAACAATTGAGGGTGGGTGGGACAAAGAGGAAAGAAAGCTACCATGGCCACTTCTGCCATGTTACCAACTTAGTGGTTGTCTAAAGATTGTCCTTCGTTAATAAAGGAGAATATTTCTAGCTCAGGGTTGACATGAAGGGTCCCTGGTGCTCTCTGAGCTTGCTTGTTTTCTTGAAGACGTTTCATTACCCAAACTAGGTAACATCATCAGTGCTGGTGAAGAGTGCAGTTTGCTGTCAGTTTATATCCCGGTGGCTTGCATTAACATTTTTAATTAATTTTCTTATATGGCTGCCCAGAGAAACCTCTCATACTTGTAAATAAATAGGTGTTATGATTACAGGGAAACTGAACCTGAAAAATGTCCTACAAGAAATTTCTAAGAGAATAGGCAAGCAGCATTTCACAAAAATAATTTATGCATTCTAGTTCAACAATATTATTTGAGCATCAGTTTCCCTGCCAAAGGTCTAAGCTTACTTTTAACACTGATATTCATCTGAACAGAATAAATATATTTGGTCATTTATTTGACGGCAGCTCACAATAAATATACTGGAGACTTATAGAGTATTTGAAAGTAGTTAGCTGAAAGTAAAATTTTTGAAAGTGAATGTTAGGAGAGAAGCTGTGAAGGAAATGATATTGGCTTATTAGAATAAGGTATATATTCTAACTCAGGAGAGAAATTTGGGGACAGATTTGGTATTTTGGAAACCTGTTCTGGATCTTCTTACAAAATATTTGCCATAACTGGAGTGGTCTGTGGGAAAGAACACCCACTTGCTAGTAGGCAAAATTATTCCCAACAACTTTTCTTTAGTCTCTAGGACTTCACAATTGGACTAGCTTTATTTTATTTTTTTGGTTTTTTGAATAAGAAGGAACTAGTTCAGGCAACATTTTGGGTCCTTGTATATCACATTTTATTTTTGGAAGAAAAGAGGCAATCATGGAAATAACGATGATACTAGAGCAGTCGTGGCGAACCTATGGCACGGGTGCCAGAGGTGGCACTCAGAGCCCTCTCTGTGGGCACGCGCGCCGTCGCCCCAGTCCTAGGCCTTCAGCTGGGTTTTATAAAATCTTTTCGCTTTAGGCCTCCGCCGCCGTGTGCAAAAAAAAAAAAAGTTCAATCAATCAGTCAATTTCAACTTCCCGCGGGGAAAAAAAGATCTTGCAAAGTTGGAATTGATTGATTGAACTTTTTAGTCCCACCCAGTCTGCCGTTACCACCACAGCCACGCCCACCCAATGAGCCACACCCACCCAATGGGCCATGCCCACCCAACTGGCTACACCCACCCAACGTGCCACACCCACCCAATGTGCCACACCCACCTGGCACCCGATGATGCATAAGTGGGTTTTGGGTTGCAGTTTGGGCACTCGGTCTCTAAAAGGTTCGCTATCACTGTACTAGAGCCAGGTAATTCGATTTGCAGTTTCTGTTTTTAAAAAGTTTAGAGTCCTGTGGGAGAAGAGCCCGATAAAGGTCTTGTGTGTGACTCCCAGGCCTTCAGTTCAGCTGAGAACAAATTTTCTTCAGAACAAATATTCTCTTCTATCAGTATTTCATTCAGCTGAAAATGGAAGACTCCATTCTTCCAGAACTACAGAAGATACTCAGGAAGAGCAGCTGTCGTGCCATCAGGAGAAGAACAAGATAAAGCCTAACTATTGGAATAAGACATAAAAGACCTGTATCGAATCCAGATAATTAAATAGAGTTAGGAGGATCTGGAAGCCTCGTGAATGGGCACATTGATGCCTATGGCCTCCTATATTGTAACTGATAAGAAACTTAACTGGGATTATTCTACTTTGTCAATCAATATTCTGTGACCAGTGAATGAGGGCAGTTTTGCCACTGACTTTCACCTCTTTATTTTCATATACCTACAAACTGCAGATTTAATTTTTTTAAGGGGCTGATCTGATTATGTTCAACATATCTACCTGGAAACCCAACATGTAAAAACATTGCCAGTTTAGCATTATGGCATAGTGATAAAGCTACATCCTTTATGCTGCAGTGACAAATCTTTGAATCTAACTGTTGGAGAAGAGAACATCATTATGAGATTTATTATGCAAGATAATATGAATGAGATAGAACCAATATGAAATATCGTAACCATTTCAGAAACAAATTTAGACAAGAACATACTAATGTGCTCAGAAGTGTTTTGTCAGCAAAGATAAAGGTATTGCTTGACAATTTATTAGTTTGTTCTAACTTATCCATACCAAATTGTATTTATTTTTTTCTGCAAACATCTTGAATGCAATCACTTGTAAATCACCTATTTAAGCTTGGAGAGATTAGACGTACAACAAATGATTTCATAAATTAAAGCCGTATGAAGACAACTGTTTGTGAACATTTTATCTTGCCTAGCAAAGAAGCTCAGAAAAACTAACTTACATATGCAGAACTATATTTTGGACATCAAAACTGATCAGGAAGATGGCACCACTATATGGGTTAAAAATATTTGTTTCCATATTTAGTTAGTATTAGTCCTGCTGGCACATCGTACACGGACAACAAGTTCTACCTTTCTATAACCACAGTAAACTTTTGTTTTCACATGGAACCAAATGAATTATTTCAGATTTTGGGGGTGCACAATTACACACTGTACTGTATATTTCTTTTAATATATTTTTGCTAATTGAGCAAAATAAATCACTGCAAACACTCAAAAGCAGTATGATATTCTTCCACTGATTTTGAAGAAATCAACAACCCAGTATGATAAAACTGACATATTTATTTAAAAGTTTGTATGTCCACCCAAGTCCCGGCAGTTCACAACAGCTGTAAAACCAGCAACTGTAAAACATACTGTAACCATAAAATATTAAAAAAATAAAAACTCTTCCCCTTAATCATTGCCCTACAGCAAGCTCCAATTACCCTCATTCCATTCTTACTAGCCTACTTTATCCAATCTAGTGCCTTGATAAAAAGGTCTTTATGACCTTCTGAAAGGCTAAAAGGATGGGGACCTGCTGAATCATCAGTGGGAGGTTTCTGAGATGGCACTAGATGGCAGGATTTCAAGAAAGAGAACTGGTCCCTATCTGATGTAGTGAGAATGGGCAAATATTCTTAGGGGAAGATTGTTCTTCAAATAACCAGCTCATGTCAGGTAGAAAAGATCAGGCACACACATGGAGGTCCAATTAAACTGATTTATTACTAATCAAGCCTATGCATGGGAATCTTCTCAACTAACAGTTAGCTTAGCACCAGCTTGGAGTAAGATAAGGGTTTACCGAATTGAAGGGAGCTTGGAATTACTTTGCTTGTGGCTACATAGGAATTCTAGGCTTCTTCTCTTTTAACTCTGCCCTCAGGTTCTGCCGTTCCTTCTCTACAGATCCTGTGCCACATAGGGTTTTAGAAATGATAACCATCTTGGATTGCACCTGTGAGGAAACATGGAGTTGCTTGCACAATAGAGGTATAGCATTAAGCTAAGCATTCTTCTGCATTCTGCGCCAGTTGCAGCTTCTGAATGGTTTTTATGGGCAGCTCCATATAAAGTGCATTGCAATAATCCCAAATAGGAAATGATTAAGGCATGAAAGATCATGAGCAAGGCCTCCTGGTCGAGGAAATGGTGCAATTGGCACATAAGGTGGATCTTTTCAAAGTCCCCTTATAGCCACCTTACTTTTTTTAATTGAACTAACAGAAATGTTTCACACGCTAAGAAACTTGATTTTTGAAAACCTCTCAAAACACCAGGAACATTATT
>NW_015386204.1:1311637-1350855 GCF_001527695.2 Protobothrops mucrosquamatus | reverse complement strand
TAAAAAGCCTCAATAAAAGGAAGCTTCCTTCAGTTTTAGCAATGGTTTGTTTTGCAATGAAAGCTCAGTCAGGCTTTAAGTATTGTCCTGAGATGCCAACAGTATTGTCTCACTATTCACTGGTTGGCAAAAGCTGAAGTGTAACATGTGGTGCCATTATGCTCTATTGGTTGGATGAAAGCCAAAGAGTTTTAGGTTCAAAGCCACATTCTTCCAATGGAGTTCATGAGTCATTTGGGACTACTCGTTCTAAGCTACATGCCCTTATATTGCTGTTATTAAGACAAAATGGGGAGGGAGAAATTTACCTGTTACAAATGCTACTTTGAGGTCCCAGAGGAAACATGGAAAAAAAGTAAACATCTGGTATTCCAATAGCTTATTGTCATCTTTTTTTCCAGTGAACATGGCTAATGAATAAGTACTTCTTAAAGCCAAATTTATTGAATTTTTTTTAGCATAGCTTGCCCATCTCTGTGATTGCTTCCAAATATAGCATTCTGTGATAGCTAAAGTAACAAGTGAGCCATCATTCATTTCATCCATATCTGGGTTTTTTTTTCATCCAATAAGGGATTGGAAGTTCAACAGTCTTCTTGACTGACAATAATATCCCAAATGTAACAAGGATCCATTAGGACTATTGCACCCGGTTGATTACCACTGAAAGATCCATGCTGGCATTGAATCTAAAGCTAACCAGAGAGACGTACATCCATGTAAGTGGACTGCAAAAATATTTGATACCCTCAACTCAACAGCTCTACCTGAATACAACAGAAAAGCAAGAACTTGTGCAGAATTAGCTATTATTAAGGCTATATTTGCTAGAATAATATGACATCCCAAAGAATTTGATGTCTGAATAGAAGCTTACTAGCTTCTTTTCAGAAAATCTGCTTTTTACTTTGGGAGTTCTGTCCCAGGATGGATTGAACATTATTATTACAAAAATAAATGGATAAATCCTGTTGCTCTATTACATTATTATTCATTCTGCCTAAAATTGTTTCTACACTATGAATATTCCAGTTTGTTATGCTGATAAATGGTGTTGAAGTATGACCAGCCAGTTGGCAATTTCCTGAGTTGCAGGAAGATCCTTTTAACAAAATCTGCACAAGGAATAGTTGAACACTGGACACATATTTTGATGACCAGGAATGAAAGGAAACATAATGAAAGACAGAATTTTATTTCAGCCACTCATGCCAATTTCTGCATTTACCATTCATCGGCCATTCTAGTTGGCTTGCAGTGGGACTTATATAACTCATCCTGAGAATAAAATCAGTTGTGTGTCTTGTGCCTTACATATAATGAGCAGGGAATTTTCAAAAGAGCAGGAGAGAAGCAAGCAGCAGCTTGTAAAAAAATATTTTGCAAGCCAAGAAAAATCTTAAAAGAATTTGGGTTACAGAATATTTTCAGAATGCGTAAATGGGTTCTTCTATCACTCTTCAGTGGTGAAGAAGGGATGAAGAGAAAGAGAGAAGAAAGAAGGAAATAAGTCATATATTGAAGCTTTCTCTACCTATATTATGGTCCACTCTAGAATGTTGCATCTGAATGTTGCATTTCTGTGGAGATATTCAGTAAGCATAGAAAAAAACCACAATAACTTTATATGTTATTAAAATAACAAAGAGGGGAGGGGCAGGAGAAGCACAGCAGGATAGAAAATGGCTTATTATAATTGTGAAAAGGAGAACAATAGGAATAAGAATGTAAAACGAAGGTTCTCTGTTCCTCTAGATCGCTTAAGAATCTATTAGACTTACTTCAAGCCTTGAAGGCAGCTTAGTTGCAAGAAAAAGAAGAGCATATTGCTGCAGCCTTGATTGGCAGGAGTTAGGTGTACTTCTCTAGATCATTTCCTTCCCCCCCCCCACCGCCTTTGCAAAACCTTCTCAACAGAAACATGACATGAATTACTGAGATCATGCTGTTAGTCCAGATGAAAAATGGAGAATAAGGTGCTTGAAACTGTGACACTTAATAGGTAATTTGTTTGCCTGTTTGAGGTGATTTTAGTCAATTTTACAAGATTTGCATAAGCCCTTTAACTTCCTGGCACATCATAAACTAGAAAATATAGTGTTATGCAGGATAATATGTATCAATAAATGTTATCTGCATGCTTCAAAAAATAACAGGCATTTTTGCATAAGATTTATTTCTTCTTTAGCTGAACCGTATGTTGTTATACTTCGCTAAATGAAATTCTATTGGTCTTCGGTTTCACGTTTGCTGCCACTTTCTCATTTTATTATAACAGATGCATATTGCACTGTGACAATGAGAAAAGGCAGAGCCACAGAATGCTGAACTTAAGCCAAGAAGATGGGGAGTCAAATCTCTCCTCAGCTATGGAGCTCACTTCGATGTTTCAAGCAAATCATTGTTGCAAAGCCTCACCTTCCTTTAAGCTCATTGGGTGTATTGGATGGGCTATAGAGATGAAATAACCTGTGGGATGCCAGGATTCATAACCTAGATTCACTAATAGTCTTTTCATCTAAATGAGATAGCTGCTTTATGATCTTATTGCAATGAGCTGAGCAGTCCTGACATGCTGGAGGCTGTTGGTGTAAATAGCAGTTAAGAGCAGACATGGGACAAAAGGAGACAATAGGGTTTAATAAAGATGCTAATTTTGGTATATTAAATAATATAGTGTCCACAGTTAAATAACTATCTGTCCATCCAAAATTAACCCATGTACCTGCTCCCTTTCTTTTAACAATAATTTCATTTGCTACCTGAAAAGTTTTCAAAATATTTGCATCAAATATTTCTCTCTTCCTGACCATAAAGTTCAGATAATCTGATATGGAAATATGCTGACAGAACTTGGTAGGATCAGGATTACTATAGACAAGTGACCTATTCAAAATGTTACAGGTAGATTTAAATGTTTTTGAGAAATATTTTTCAAGGTGGTTGGATGGAAATGATATAAAATCCAAAGCAGGAAGGACTTAAAAAAGAATATGCCAACAGAAGCATAGGAAAATATGTGAAATATGATTTAACTCTCTTCCCTAATTAATGGTGACAATGGGCAGCTGAACTGTCAGTATTTACTTTCTTCAAGAGTGGGTCAACTCTACCATTCCTGAGGCCTGACTTTGAAGCTAGCAGACTCATAGTCTTACTGGTGTCCAAAATAAACTCAGGGCACCAGTAGAGAGATTTGGTGCTCTTGACAACACAGCCAATGTGACTGCTGAGGTGGACAATATTTAGCATGTTCAAGCCTTAGGAGCTGTCCCATTTCTTCTTCAAGAAAAGACCTATTTCTGAGTGGTGGAACAGATATTTTGCAATCCATTTCACATTTGCCATTCCAAAAGTCCCAGATTCAACTTATGGCTGCAGCTGGGGAAGTCCTTTGTATTCAAAGAACACATCTGCTAAATAAAACTTGGCATAAAATCTTTTAGAAACACTACACAATATCAATAAGCACCCTCATATTATCATGTTTGAACAACACAAAAAATGTTCAGCCCAACATCACCCTATCATTTTACTTAAGTTTTTGGTCCTTCTTCATGACCATCTCATATGTTGGAACATGCTGCCATGTGATAAGCAGAGAATTGGTGGAAGGTTTGTTTCTAAAATATTCATTGGAATTTATAGATCCTTATTAGGCCATGACCATGTTTATTCTATTCAAAATATCAATGAATTCTCCAGATAATATCAGCTCTTTGAGGTAAGCAACATGAAAAACAGATCCCACAGGAAGCAAAATAACAGAGTCAGAAGAAGCCTTGGAGGTCTTCTAATCCAACCCCCTGCTCAAGCAGGAAACCCTATACAATTTCAGACAACTGGTTGGACAATCTCTTCTTAAAGGCCTCCAGTATTGGAGAGCCTACAACTTCTGGAGGCAAGTTGTTCCATTGATTAATTGTTCTAATCATTTCTAAGGAAATTTCTCCTTAGTTCTAGGTTGCTTCTCTCCTTGATTAGTTTCCATCCATTGGTTCTTGTTCTGCCTTCAGGTGCTTTGGAGAATAAGATGACTCCATCTTCTTTGTGGCAGCCTCTTAGATATTGGAATACTGCTATCAAGGGCCCCCCTAGTCCTTCTTTTCAATAAACTAGACATATCCAAGCCTAGAACTATATTTTATTGACACAAACTATAGCCTGATTGTGCTTTACTTCACCACCCTCTTATAGTTCAGTGAATCAGGGAAGAGGTCTCTTCCAAACACTATTGTTTCCCAGGATTTAAGAAATGTTTTGCCTTTTTCTACTTATAGAATGGTTCTTGTCTATTTCCCTCAAGGTCATCTCTCTGACTCTCTGCAGAGAAAGATATGAAAATGTATTAAATATATTAAATATATTAAACTGAGGAAGGACTGCAAACACAATGCAGAATGTGACCAACTCTCACAATCTCAGTTATGCATAGGGAAAAAATGAAGGGATAAAATGGATGTCGTATTTTTATGAAAAATATAGGGTGACAATGAAAGAATACATAAAACTATAATATTAAATTACAAAAAATGAAATGAAAAAGCATCTCATGTGCTGTATGATCAGTAAGGCAATTATAAAAACTATGCTTATTTAAAAATTCACTGGAAGAAAAAAATGGAGCAAAGGAAATAATGTTATGGGACAATGCCAAGGGCACAAAGGACTCACAGAGATAAACACAAAGATTTGTGTTTAAATTTTTAAACACAAATTTTAGTATTTTAAAATTCTAAAATTTCAAAATAAAGGAAAGATTGCTTGAAAAAAAATCTGATATAACTGTATTTGCTTTAGATCAGGATCATTCCCTAACCCAGATTCAGCCTATGACCTGCAGCTGAGGAAGTCCTTTGTACACATTAGGAATTTAGGAAACATGTTATAGACATTGTCACAAAATGATAATTGTGGCCATTAGTGGCAATTAGCATTAGTTTACTACAAACTCCACCACCTTTCCCTTGCTTTCGACTGAACAGGTTGGCAGACTAAATACTGGAATTTTGTACAATATAACTTTGGTTAAATATCAATACAAAAATTCAGATACTGCATAGAACCTGACTGAAACAAAGGGAAGTGTCTACAGGTCTTATTGGTATCTATGGACCAATAAACTTTTAGATTTTGGTGCAGATATTGGTGACATTATTCATTTATTTATGTCAATATAGCCACCCATCTCATTAATGTGACTTTAGGTAGCTGACAAGATTTAAAAATACATAATACATACAAAACAAAATTAAAACCACAAAAGCACAAAGTGGTTCCACGATACAATATACCAATAATGTGTCCTCAGGTGTGCTCCTGTCCCCCATGTCCATGAATAACCAGACCTTCAAGGCCGTATAAAAGGTAATCAGATTCACAGCCAACTTAACTTGGTCTGGAAGGCAGGTTATAGAGCATATCCATCCTGTCTGACTTAATGCCATGGTTAGAAATAATGGGAGTAAGACAATCCCTCAAATTCCCAAGCCCTATGCCATGTAAATTGCATCTCAAAGGCAACTGAAAACCAGTGCAGTTCACAATGCAAAGGTGTAACATGGGCATAATGAAGCCCACCCATAATTGCCTATGCCACCACATTCAGGGCCAATAGAAAATTCTGATAGCAATAGCAGTAGCACTTAGACTTACATACTGCTTCATAGTGCTTTACAGGCCTCTCTAAGTGGTTTACAGAGTCAGCATATTGGCCCCCAACAATCTGGGTCCTCATTTTACCAACCTCGGAAGGATGGAAGGCTGAGTCAGCCTTGAGCTGCTCAGAATCAAACTCCTGGAGTGAGCCGTGAGTTAGCCTGCAGTGCTGCATTCTAACCAGTATGCCACCTTGGCTGATGTTCTTCAAGGGTAGCCCCATTGCAGGAATCTTCTCAGGAAGTGACAAAAGCCTGAGGGACCATTTGCGGTGCCTTCTGATTCAAGAAGAGACACAACTGATGCACAACACAAAGCTGTGCTACAACATCCCCAGTCGCAGTTGCCACTTGTTCTTTGAACAGGAGCCCTGAGTCCAGGATCCAAGTTGTGCAAATAATTTTGTTTGGGATAGTACAATCCCATCCAGAACTAAATACCCAGGATTTTAATAATAAGGTGTGTAGTTTTTAATATTTTAATTATTTTTTACTTGTTTTATAACTTAAAAGCTGCCCAGAGTTACCTTGCAGGGGAGATAGGGGGCAAAAAATGTAATAAATAAAATAAAAAATAGATAAGTGGTTCCAAACCCAAAGCCACACCATTTGCTAGTTGAAACTCGTTCCTCCTCATTCAGACCCCCACAGCCTCAACATCCAAAAACAGAACCTTTAAAATATCACTTAGATGGCCCAGGGTAGAAATATAAAGCATACTGATAACCTCACCCTGTGCCATTGAATGACTTCAATCAGTGACTTCATATAAATGTTAAGTGCCTCGGGGGAGGGGGTAATTGAGCCCTGAGGCACCCCACACAAGAAAAGCCATAGGAAGACATTTCCCCTCCATCAACGTTAACACAGAAGAAAAAGAACCAGCATAACACTGTCACTCCAAGTCTGAACTCTTGCCAGAAACTGCTGAGAGATCAAGGAGAGTATGGAATTAAGTACTATCTCCATGCTGCTACCTCCAGAGTCATCTATCTCTGTGACCAATCTGCTTCCCTAAAAAAGGAAGATTGAACATAGGGCAAATCATCCCAAACAGTCAGGTTTAGAGATGGTTTTTTGAGGAGGAGGCAAATCATCACCTTCTAAAATGATAGGGAACCACTCCTTCTCTCAAAGATGCAGTTAGCATTGCCTTTCTTTGTAGTATGATTCTATATGAAAGGCAGGGTTCCCAACATACATTCCAGTATAGAGACTGTCCAGTCATTCAGCTTAAGTATATGAAGGAAAGCTAACCAAGATGTTAAGAGACACAATGTGTTCTACAGGAAAACATATTCCTCCCAAGTCATAAAGAGACAAATTAGGCACTGTGGTGTAAGGTCACTGGCCCTTGATCAAACTTGAGACACCAGAAAATCCAATCAGGAAGCTCAGGCGGAGGCTTATTAAAGGAACAGTACTTTATTTGATCGAGTGAAGTAGCTGGATGGAACACAATCTGAAACGCTGGCAGTGATTGTGTTCAGAAGTGCCACACCTCTTAGAAAGTGAATGGCATCGCTTTATAAACTTTGCTAACAAATCAACATGAGACAATAGAGTTATTAGCGTATAAGGAAGACAATAAATATCAATCATTCCTGTATACTCCCTTGTCGTGTACATGTTTCCCATGCTTATGTGAAATTTGTCCCTGATGCAAATGCTGATTACAGAAGTGAGATAGCAGTAGTTAGGCTAAACAGTTTTCTTTCTTTTTCTAGTTCCAGTTACAGAATCCTACAATGATAAATAAACTTTGCTATATTGACTTTGCTCCCAGGTTACTCGTCACAAACAATGCTATTTTCATATGTGATCATCTAAGAGGGGAACTAAAATATAAACTAAAAAAATTATCCATAGTATATCAATTTCAGTTTTAAATATTTCATCTCTAGCCCTTTCAACCTGCCTTGATTTAATTAGAAACCTAATACTGAATTAAGTGAAGGACTTGAAATGTCAAATAGATAGAAATAAAAGCCTTATTATTTCAGGTAGCAATGCAATACAATATTTTAAAGATTCCAGACAGAACAAATGATTTATTTTTATATTAAAATAAAAAAGAATTAAAGCAAAACAAGCACATTATTTCACCCCACTGTATTAAGTTTGTTGGAGTCAACTGTAATAGCTAAATACCAATTCTGGGTACAAAAGATTGAAGATACAGTTTTACAATATTCAAAAAGATCTATTCTAGATGATCGAGATGGACAATCAGTCATTCCAAACAATAGTGGGGGGAAATTGAGTCTAACTTAGTACTAGGCAGCTGTCCAAGTTTCTTAGCTGCCTTTTACTTTGAACTCATTTTCTTTTGGTTTTCCAAGTAGGTGTATTTATAAGGATCTTGAGGAACAGTGCTAGGATGTGCCAAAAATCTGCAGTTGCATTAAAAATGGTGCAATAAAAAAAGAAGATAAATGTCTGAAATGGCCAGGCTAACATCTTTCATTTGCATTTATGAAGGACACAGCAATGGGGTACTTTAAGGGAAGAGTTTTATTCATTTAAAAAGCATTATAGTGCTGAGAACTTCATTTTCTAAATTATATATCAGAATGGCTTAAATATTCTTATTTTCTTTAGTTCGTTGGATTGCATGCAGAATAGTCAAAGAATTTAAAATAATGTTTTAATCAAAGATAAGACAATGATGTTTATAATCCTAATTATGTAAAACATTGCTTGGGTATCTTGCTCACTGCAGTTTGTAGTGCACTATAAAGTGCAGTGAAATATGTAAAATATGTTTATCAGGATCTTGATCTTTCCTCAATCGCTGTTGAAATGTTTTATAGAGAAAACATCATAATTTACTTGCATATAGGCATTTTAATTTTTACAAAAACATTTATTCAGTAAAACTTCACAGCTTCCTTACTGTTAGGATGGCATGTAATTTGAAGAGGGGCGTGTGTGTTTCATATGCAGAGTAAAACTAGTTTCTTTCCTCCATGGTTATAGTGTCTCCATGGAGATTTATTGTATGTGCATATCTCTCTATTTCTACACATCAGCTCTCTAAAATGACAATAATTCTGACCTAAATGGAATATTAATCTGATCCAGCAAAGTGGTCCTTATCTTCCTCAACTCTCTTCATACATTTGTCCCTGACTAAATGTTAAGTTCTAATTAAACACCACACTTGTCAGCTATTATCCTTGAAACCCTTTTACCAGGATTCTCATGTTCCTGAAAGGGATGGGGAGAATGGACAGAAACTCAGAGAACCTGTCCCTCAAGAGAGAAACTCTTAATTTCTTATTAGAGTTGTCTGTTCTGGTCTTGAGTCTTGGGTACCGTTTTTCAACAGCAACAAGTGGAATCCCTCAGCTAAGGACAAAAGCAGGCTGGGCTCAAGGTAGCAATCAGAAAGTGACAGAAGCAATAGCTAGCCACTAATTCCACAGCCTAGTTGACTTCTTGCAGCTAACTTTCCTTTCCCCTATTTGTTCTCAAAGGAATCCAGCTTCAAAAGACTTTAGCAATATAAAGTGGCATCTATGACCTCAGAAACGTGTCCATTTTACTGGACAGATTTTTGTTTAAATTATTTGAATTAGTTAGGGGTGAAACAAATTGGGGCAAAAAGGGTTAAGTCTTTCCCAACACAGCTTTGAAGTATTTTCTGCTACAATTGTTGATAGCGTATTGCTAAATATTGAATGGAATTTCAAGCTGTTTAACCTAGCAACAGACATGAGAGTGCAGCTTTTATTTCTCTGATAATCCAATAACGTTTACACTCTCACTGTGGGGTCTTCCAGTCGATGTTTCAGGATCGTCTGCAAACTAGCTTTAGCACCATCTGTTTTGGAAAGTTGAGTCTACTGCTTTTTATTGAAAACTGAGATTACTTTGCGTATAAATCATGAAGTTCATGGAAGCCATCTTTAAGGACAACCCATTTTTTCACTAGTGTGAATTCTTGTTTCCCTTCACCCATACTTCTGCTGTTCACATCATCTATTACATAGCAACCATATAATGGATCATATGTCCAGGTCCTCCAAAAAGCCCAGTGTTCTTTTTCTGCAGCATCTCTCTTTGTGTAGTTACTCCTTATCGCTTATCTTCTTCACTGTTCTCTTTTATAATCCAGATTCAAATTATGAGCATGGCTATTCCATAAAGTTGCAAGATACTATGCTATTGCACCATTATTAGAAGTTACAAGAACTTTTTAGTTCAACAGTTAACACTACAGCAAACAGGACGCTTTAAGGGATTTTCATTATGTTATTCTTTTTTTTTTTTAAGATCTTCCTCCTTGTCCACCCAAGTCTCTTTATGTTTGTAAGCTACCACTTTGCCATACAGAGGCATGTATCTTGTGGGGAAGTAGGGTGCTGTACTAGCACTTTTATTTTATCTTCATTAATCTGCAACTAGTAATAGCTCAGACTGTGGGACATTGATTACATAAAATTCTTTGCACACTCCTATATCTCAGCTGGAGAGACAGAGGGTAAAATACAAATTTACTCACAATATTCTCTGTGAGCTTGGTACTTGCAAACATAGAGCAATGAGTTTTAATGTCAGCAGACAGCTGCAAGTAGAGAGGTGAATTGCACATTCATTTCAAACCATCATTAACTCCATTTACTTGTTAGTTCCCATGCAAAGAAACATGACATGCAAAATAGTGAGGATACCGTTTTGTGGGCAGAGAAACTACTCTAACCTCATCCTTAAACCACTGAATCCATAAGGAAGTAAGGATTTAATTTTTGGTTAAGCTCTATGTGATCTACAGCTTTTACCACAGAGAAGAAAAAATAAATGTTTGGAAGTAGTAGACAAACTTTCTAAGCTTTTGTGTAAAAATTTGGCAAGATCCAAATATGACCTCTTTTGGAAAGGGTAAGAAGTAAATTTTTTACATAATATCTGAATTAAATAGAAATACTGTTGCAACTCTGAAATTCACATAAACACATATAATTGATTAGACTAGATATACGTACATGCATATAGCTATATATATTTACAATTTCTATATGTTATATGTCATGTGGTTTGTCTTGTTTTCCACAAGAATGTTTCAATAACTGAGGCGGCTAATAATAAATTCATTATTGCAATTATAATTAATTATTCATTTCATTAACTATTCATTATTAATTTCAATGCATTGATTAAATTTAAATAAAATAATGGGTCAAATTAGATCCTGCCTATTTGACATTGTTCTATGAATATATTTCTATTATTCATACAACATTTTAAAAGAAGGCCTGAGTAATAGCTGTTCTGTTTTTCATAGCAAGTAGGATGACTTCATCATTCAGCTGAATCTTGAATGATTTTCAATTAATCTTTGTTGGAAAATGCTACAAAACACTTTGTTTTGATTAAATAAAAACCTTGTTTGCGTAGTTTTAAATCTGGATATTAGAGATACATTGGCTAGAGAGCACTCTCAATTGCTATCAAGGAGATGGCAATTTTTCTCTGCCAAAGAACTGGCCACGTCCAATCCCAAACACCAACTGACCTAAGAGGTTACTTCCTGGCACCATTTCTAATCTCCAAAATACTTTGTATTATCTTGGCTTAGTTAAAAGGATTTGTTCAAAAATAAAAGAAAGTAGGCACCTCTGATTAGTGAGCAGAAGTTTCCTATAGAAGCAGCATTGTCTTGCCCATCTATAGAGAAACATTTTGAATATATCAGAGGCTCTTCTTCATCTATGACAAGAGAGACAAGTGAAAATTGGCAAGACAGAGATTGTAATAATACAGCAACCTTTATAAGATAATTGGGGAAATCTGAAGATGTAGATTGTAATAATGGTGGAAATGACAGCTGCATTTAATGATCACATTTCAGAAGTGATACTGAAAGTAGTTAGTGCCAAGATCTTGTTCTGGCTAATAATCAAGAAATTGCAAAGAAAGAGCTGTAATGCAAGAGGTTATGGCAAATATGATCCAGCACAGCAGATGTAAAAAAAAATAAATGCCAGAATTCAAAAAGTTTCAATTTAAATTAGGGAGGCCAGATATAAATGGGACATTAACAAATTAATGGGTCAGGCCAACAGATGGAAAAGATTGTTCTTCATTTGAAAGTGTTTGCCTATTACAGCTTGAATTGCAGGTTAACTTCAGTGACTTTCTTAAGAACGTAAACTAAATAACATTTTATGTTGTCACAATTTAAATGGACACTATATCTGTAAAACGCAGTGCCCAAACTTAGAACTCAGGGGTCATCCATTAAAATCAAACATGGGAGAACCAAGATTTATATTAAGAAAATGTTCTTTGAACAACATGTGGTTAAACGGTGAGATTTTCTGCCATCAAATACAGTGGTGATCATTGGCTTCCAATTTAGATTGTTTTACAATGGAGTGGACTAATTAAAAGAGTCCAGGGTATCCATCTAATTAAAGGCTATCAGTGTCTTCATCTCCCATTTGTCATGCAGTTCCTCTGCCACCAGCAGAATGTTCTTTTGCTAATTTTTCTTGCCTGTAGCCTGTTTCTGTGGACCAGAAACAAGTCTCACTGAATGGCGAAATATCTGCTTTTCTCTGATACATTTACTTCATGAATAGCTCACACAGTCAATGATTGCCTACTTGGCATTTTCAAACTTATTCAACATCTAGCCAATGTCCTCTGAGAAAATACTATATTTTGCATGAGGCCACACTTTCTACCCTTATTCTCCAGGTTAGCTTTTTCTTCTTCTTTTCTCTCCCTTCCTTTCCAAGAACCCGTGACAAGAAAGAACTGGGTGGGAAGAGAGGTCAGTAGAAGACCAGTTATACATACAGAGAAGATGATCTCCTGGTCTCTTGATGAGATTTGTCCCTGTTATGAAAGAAGCAAAAGGGTTAAATACAGACCTCTGGAATGTTGAAGAAGCCAACTGCATTCACTTCCATCATCTGCTATGGAGTGTCAGATTGTAAAAATGACAGTATCATCTGAAACTGAATGTAAAACTGTCTTCAGATGCAGGGAGGTGAGAGGGGAGAGGGGAGAACCAGAAAGGGCGAAAAACATCCCTGGAGATTTTTAAGAAGAGATTGGACAACCATTTGTCTGAAACAGTACAGGGTTTCCTGCCTGAGCAGGGGGTTGGACTAGAAGACCTCCAAGGTCCCTTCCAACTCTGTTATTCTGTTATTCAATAACCTTGGCATTATCCCTGCATATATGTCATATGAATTCTGAATTCCAAGATATAACAAAGGCAGTGTAC
The DNA here is from genome assembly GCF_001527695.2 of Protobothrops mucrosquamatus. NCBI lineage: Eukaryota > Metazoa > Chordata > Lepidosauria > Squamata > Viperidae > Protobothrops > Protobothrops mucrosquamatus. The sequence goes on along the minus strand of NW_015386204.1, from coordinate 1,337,958 downwards.
TAAATAAACTGAAATCAATTTAACTCCAAACATAGGTAATTCAGAACATGTTCTGTGCTTTGTGATTCTTCCTCTGATAATATTCAACCTATATAAAGTTGTATCATATTCTTTTAATGTTATGCAAAATGTTCACAAAGTGCAAGGGTGCATCTGCCTTGCTCTCGGACCGAGATAAGATACTGCTCTACTTCATATCAGCCAGCATAACCTTGACAGATTTCTTTCATGCTGCAGAATGATACTGCAGAACTCTGCAGGTGGTATATTGTCAGTATATCAATGAGAGATTACAGATGCATATTTACTGTGCTCAAAATTGTGTGCTAAATTATGCTGGAAATTTACAGGCCTCAACAGCTTGCTAAACTGCAATATTAAAAACAATGCAAACACTATCAGGAAAGCAAAATGGAAAATAATTCATGTATATTAAAAACTCCAGAAGGCTTGATTGGCACAGAGAAACTAGCTAATGTCTTGAATTTCTTAAGAGAATTTAAGGCTGCGATAACAACAAAGCATACATAATTGCTTAGTTTGATTTGCAGAGAGACATTGATAGACTGTTCCTTCCAACCTAATCTTACAAAAGATGTCAGCTTTTGGAATGCAGCACTAGAATCCAGAAAAGGGAGAAAGAGCTGGGATATAACATAAAGCAGATGTTATTTATCTGTGGCAAGCCCTCAATGAATACATAGATGCACATCAGAAGAACTGCAAGCATAAAGTACCTATTAAGTGTGACTCAAGAAGTTTGGGGTTCATTACTGAGTGGAATAATTGACACTAATAAATGGGAAACCTGGCCTTGGCAGATATTAAAGAAACACTTAAAGCATAAATAAAATAAATATAGTCAAATAAAATATTGAAATAGAATGTGAAAAGAAAGTACAGGAAAGATCCTGAAGGGTTATTTGGGTTGACAATGAAAATAAAGAGGAAAACAAAATCATAATATAGAGAGCTGTGATGAAAACAGCCCTTAGTTGAAAAAGAGGAGATTGGCATGAGACAATGTCCCTTCTGGCTTATGGAAGTTGGAGAAGAATGTAGCAAGACCAATGCAACACAAGGCCTTACTCAGCTCTGGGAGTCATGGTTCCCACATCAGGTTTCTGGAATTGTGTGAGACAACATACACTGTATATTGATTACAAGGGAAGTAGATAAAACAAAGAGATCAATATGAACCATACAGTCCACATGCCTATGAGATTGGACAACCATTTGTCTGAAATGGTGTAGGCCAGGGTTTCCTGCCTGAGCGGGGTGTGTGTGTTGGACTAGAAGATCTCCAAGGTCCCTTCCAACTCTGCTATTCTGTTATTCTATACTTGCATATATTACCTTAGCAAGCAGGCATGAAGGTTAGAGCTCCCTGGACCAATTTGACCCTTGAATCAGACGCTAGTCATGTTGTTATCCCAATTTTATATCAGATTAATATCTATGTTTTGGGACAGAGATGTTGAGTATTTGTTTATTCAGGATAAAATATTAATCTGAATATTTTAATTGAGTTCAGATGCCCAGTTATGCTGAAAATATCATCCTCAGTCATCCTCTGAATTCAAACCCCAGGGAAGCAGTAGCATCACTTTTGTACTAATTTTAAAAGATAAAAAAGTTTGTAAGATGAAAATTACAAGTAGAATCACTTTGGTGTGTCGGCCTAGTGGGAGATTGTTGATTGGATGATAGCACTGAAATATATGTAGCAGGAAAACATTGATTACGTTGGACAGTTGGATAAACAGGAATGTGGATTGCATAGGGTGAAGTGGCAGTATTTTATGCAAGTGACACATATTTAGACAGGATATTTGGCCAACTAAATCAGAGATAATGTGATTCTCCAGTATAATCAGTAATCTACAATGCTGTAACATATTAACTAAATTAAAGACTTATTTAGAGGCCATTACCTAAACCCTGATATCGAACCCTTGACATGGCAAATTTGTTTTATAATAGTTGATGATGGCAAAATTGTAGAGGTATTAAACCTAAGGTCACTGCGATAGCAACATTATTGAGGCTGTTATTTCCTTTTATGGAGTTAAAAAGCAATAATTGTATATTTTCAAATAGAACAAACACCTACTTGTTATCTAGAAGCAGACTGGGCTTAATTCCTTTTCTGGAATAAAAAATTATTAATTATATATTTTCAAATAGGACAAATACCTGCTTGTTCCTGAGCATAGACTATTTGCAAAGTACTTAATGAGCACCATTTAAGCCCTACTCTCATAAGCAACGAAGAATAATCAAATCTGCTCCAGCAGTAATAGCTGGAATTTAAAGGTGCCCCGTTCCCCGCCCTCCCCCCCACACACACAATGTATTCTGAAGGCATGAGAATCAGCTGAGACAGAATAGTTTCTCTTGGTTGATAAACCCATGAACCATGCAGAAATAACAAGGTCAAATGATTCAGAGAGTGCAGCTCATTCATAATGATCTCTCCAACATTAAGCAGCCAGAAAGCATAATAACTTGCAAAGGCATCAGAACAAAACCTTGGCAAATGTATATTTGTCATCCAGGTGGAAATGACAACCCAGTTTGACCCTCCTTTGAACAAAAGCTGCTCAGAAGTTGCTCTACGATCCCAATTTACCATCATTTAAATTATTTCAGTAGGATCTTCCTAAGACTCCATTTGCAATGGCATTTCTCCAACCAGGTGGTCAAAATACTGTCTAGGTATCTGATCCTCTCTTGTCTTATTCTTTCATTTGTAACTGAGATCTGGAGTAATAACTTGGATTGGCACAAATCAAACATACAAGGTCACTTTTAATGGAAGCATGCAATACATTTTTAAGTGGTTGGTTCTTCTTGAATTCTGCTTTTTGAAGGCCAAGTAATGAGCAGTTATAAAATGTAGATGTTTGAAGTTTCAGCTTTATTTCAAGAGTTAGGCCTTCTACAAGCTAGCATCTTTTACCTGTGTTGGACAGTGAAAGCTATTCTACTTATAACATAGTCCAGTGAATTTTGAGGGGTTGCCACGCAGAAGAGGGGGTCAACCTATTTTCCAAAGCACCAGAAGGCAAGACAAGAAACTAATCAAGGAGAGAAGCAACCTACAACTAAGGAGAAATTTCTTAACAGTGAGAACAATTAACCAGTGGAACAGCTTGCCTTCAGAAGCTGTGGGTGCTCCATCACTGAAGGCTTTTAAGAAGAGACTTGGACAGCCATTTGTCTGGAATGGTAAATGGTCTCCTGCTTGTTCAGGGTGTTGGACTAGAAGATCTCCAAGGTCCCTTCCAACTCTGTTGTTCTGTTGTTGTAGTTAACACCATCTAAGCAACCATCAATGTACACTTTCCTTATTTTAAATTCTCAGGGGAGAGAGATGAGTTGTGATATGTCATACCCTCAGACTAGAAGTTCCATACCTCCTCTCCATCCCCTCAGGTGGAATGGAGAGGAATTATAGCATACATTTCTGTGCTATTTCAACTACTTCCTGACCAACCAGAGGCATTGTGTGGGACACATTTTGTTCTTACAAGAACACATCAATACATATAGTCATTGTATGAAGAGGTTTTATATAGTCCAACTTTAGGAAGTTCTTGGATAGAATTTAGTTTACCATAATTTGTTGTGATAAATCAAACTAAATCAGTATACCGCAATCAATTCTTATTTCAGGCATAAATCAGCTGTAGCAGTCTTAGGCTAGCCTAATTTGCTGTTCCCAAGTACTTTGGCTGAACATTGGCATTTTTCTTTCATGTGCAAACATGTTATAAATATGGTATTATCCCATTTATGCATGCTGATCCTGTTTAGAAACATTCCATTGGAAATAACCATAATAGCCAGTTGTAGTTATATAGCTGCGGAAACAGATGGAAAAATGAAGCAGAAGGAAGGAGCCAGATTCAAATAACCAACCCTGTTTCATAAGCATTATGCAGCTTTGCTACATTGCTACTTCTCATAAGTTTAAAATGTATCTCTGAAGAATCAGAGGCCACTCTAGATAAATGCTTCTCAGCAATATAGGAGATCTGTGAAAGATGTCTTTGTGATTAAGTTGTGTTAAAACACATGTCTGCAAAGTAATTTATAAACAGTAAAAAAAGGTTGTGTGGTACAAGGATTATTTAGGGCCTCAAAATAAATTTACTTGCTACAAGAATTGTTTAAAGACAATAAAAATAAATAAGATTCATTACACCTTATGTTTGACTTCTCCTAAAGATCAGATGACAATTGCTTTAAGCATTGATGGCACTAAGTTCTTTTGTGTTTATAACTAAAAAAACAGAAGTGCATTCAGTAGAGGATTAAATTGAAATATGATTCCTTTGCCTGTTTCTCTGAGATACTGTGATTGTTACAGGATTACAAAAAGTGGGAGAAACTATTCCCCAAGACTATGACACTAGTGTTCTTAGGGCTACCAGATCTGGGTTGCAAAAATCTGGATCGCTATGAGAGGGCATCAAAGATACACCAAAAAATTAATGCATTTCCCCCCCCAATGATTGTCTGGAGTTTTGCAACCTGGATGGGTATTTCTGCTTATTCCCATGTTTAAAGCAGAAGCTCCATTGTAATATCCACAGTGATCTATAATGGGTTCCTTAAGTTCCCACGCAGTTAATTCTGAAATAGGAAGAACAAAGGACATGACAACCAATTTTTGCATTAAAATGGAGGTGAAGAAATTTCAATATTTTTTTTAATCATCAGTAAAGAAAGGATTGGAAACATTGTGCAATAGTCATTATTTATACTTCTTTTTATATACAATTAATAAATAAATGTTGAATTAATTTATCATTCTCAAAAAGAGAAGGCATTTGTAACAATCATTAAATTTTGCTAATGAATAAGGTTAACCATGAAGACAAGTCCCATAACCATGGATGAATCTGTTCATTAGATAATGCTATGCTGGGTTTTTTTTTTCTTCTCCCTATAAATCTGCTATGCACAATGAATTTACAATGTCAGCAGAAACTCATCTAATCCTATAGCAGAGGAAGATAATTTCAAAAGGTAATTGATATCTTTTTAACCTAGAAATGTCAGATTATATTGAGAATAATGGGGCCTGACAAGTCTAAAGTTACTAGAAAAATGGCAAAATTGATCCACATTGGGTTCTGAATTTTAAACTAAATTAGTCTTGCACTCCTACTGAAGCATTATTACATGAAGATTTCCTCTCAGTTTCTTCCAGAATGAGAGCATATGACTTGTCAAATGAGAAAAAACCAAACAACAACAACAACCCAGTAACAACAACCACTCTTCCTGTCTTCTTTCCTCCCTTCCCCGCTGGTCACATCTTTGCTTTTTTCTACCATGATTTTATAACACTTTTTTGTGATTTCCTTAGGTCATACTTAATTACTTTCCAAAGTGGATGATGGGAATATGATTCATCATATATGATGAAATCCAACATTTCTTAGCTCACCTGAAGTGCAAAGCCACCTGGCTCTGACCCCAGATTGGGTGGATAAATTAACCTATCTATAATCTATCTCATAGTAATGGCTGGAACATATAAGATGGACAATCTTGATTAACTGCTAACTGAAAGATAGGAGAGTGCTGGTTTTTCTTTGCCCTGTGTGTAACATCTTGAATATCAATATAGAACATAGTGTTCTTTTTCTATTGGTTAATGCTACTTAGGAATTTGTGTTCATGTAATAATAATAATAATAATAATAATAATAATAATAATAATAATAATAATAATAATAATAATAATAATAATAATAATAATAATAATAATAATAATAATATTGGAAGGGACCTTGGAGTTCATCTAGTCCAACCCCCTGCTCAGGCAGGAAACCTTATACCATTTCAGACAAATGGCTATCCAGTCTCTTCTTAAAAACTTCCAGTGTTGTAGCATTCACAGCTTCTGGAGGCAGGTTGTTCCACTGATTAATTGTTCTAACTGTCAGGAAATTTTTCTTCAACGGGGCTGGCTGATAGTTATCAGCATGGACTGGCACCTACCTATCGTAGCCATGTGGTGTTGGGATAAAAAACAAGGGAGTAAGGAACTCAGATGGTAGTGGTAGATGCTTTTAAAATACTTTTTTCCCAAAAAAAAGTTTGTCTTCAGAACCTAACATATTTATCAGATACGGTCCAGCAGTCTGTTTCATAGATAATGCTGCACCAGTTATGGCTTGTTTAATATCAGAAACATCCATAGGCAAAAAAAAACCCCAATCTGCCTGTCAATGATATTAAAACTGGCTTAAAGCTATAAGGGAAGAGTTTTTGTGAATAATTGCTTATGGATGTTTCTGATATTAAACAAGCCAAAAGCGAACTAGATAGAAATAAGTACCGTGCAGAAGACCTTCTATTACTATGGTTTGGACACTATTGAATCCTTTGGGGAAGTACACCTGCTAGATAAGAATTTAGTCTGATCCAGGGCTTCCAGTTTGTGATCGCGGCGTTGGTGGATGTTCGGGGCGATCGCTCTCTCCGCTGTCCGGTTTTCTCCCACCGGGGGACCCTGAAAAGCGTCGAAAGTCACCCTGGAGGGATGACGAGAGTGAAAAGGACCCCCGAGTGATCACAGAAGGGCAGCAGCCCTCCCATTTGATCCGGGGCAGCTCTTCGGACTGACAGGGAAAAGATCGGCCATTAACATGGCCCATCACTAAGCCGCTACCAGCCGAGGCTAAAATTACCAACAAGCACTTCGAAAACACCGCAGAGGAATTGGGCGAAATCTTACCTTCTTTGTACCCCAAATATTTTCCTGATAAAAGCTTCTTGAAATTTCTTCCCCTTGTGAGGAAAGAGGGAAGGGAATGTCTTCCTCCCACCCTCTAAAATGGCGGCATCTGACTACCTAGGGGAAATAAATCCTTGAAAAGAACAACCAAATAATTGGATTTACATTTTCTTGATATCTGGGGACCCAAAAAGTTCCTACTTTCACGGGGATCTGCTACCTTATCTACTCGTAAAAAAGATGAAAAGAACTTAAACTGGGAAAAACCTATCCCGGGTCTTGAAAAAGACTTTAAATGCTATCAGGGACATCTTGTGGTGAAGCTTGGTACAGCAAGTGAATATTCTTGACAAAGAGACCTGTTCATAGCCCAGATCTGTCCTTGGTATTATCTAAAAGAGATAAAAAGCTGGGAGAACAGCTGGGTGGTGAAACTGATTCTTAAGAGTTGTGGAGGTGAACACTTACTGACTCTTGTTTAATAAATAGCCTTCACTAAAGGAACATCTATAACTATGTCAGAAATGGAGGAGGACCAGCAACAAATTTCATCTAATTATAAACTTATACTTAAAAAAATTCTTGAAACTACTGAGATAATTAAATCTAGACTGAAAGACAAAGGCACCAGTTTAAACCTACAAAGTGAAACCCTGATTGCAACCAAAGAACTTACAATCCAAAAAACAACAGGAGCAGAAGAAATTAATACCAAGACAGAGGACTTTAAAGATCAACAAGTACAATGTACTGAAAACTTAGACAATCAAACCCTGAATGCAACTAAAGAACTTACAACACAAAAAACAACAGAAGTGGAAGGAAGTAATACCAAGACGGAGGGCGTTAAAGAGCAACAAGTACAGCCTATTGAAAACTTAGACAATCAGACAACAACTACAAAATTGGATATGACTTTCTACTTAAATCTGAAGAAACCTGAGGAAGAAGAAGACCAGACCAAATTGAAGATAACTATACTAGAGCAAATATGGGGATCTGAGCCACCAGGGCAACAACTTAATGATTATAAATGGGCCAGTTTCTCTAGAAAATTGATAACTAGATGGTCTCCTTTAATTCATGTAACATGCATAACAATGAAGGGAGATCCATCTGATGATCTAAAAGCATTGGTATGGAAGCCTGGTTGGCATAAAAAGAAAGCTAGAGTTAGAGTTAAAAAATGGGGTCTTTTGATTTATTAGAGAGGATCTAATGGGCTAAAGGGAGATTTTGAGATGAAGGGAAATTTGATTACTAGACTTAAATATTGTTGGAAAATGATAAAAAAAAAATAAGGGATTAATTGGCTTAATACTGAGGAGTTAGACTTATACAGTAAGGGAAATTAAAATTAATTATTAGAAAATAGCTTTGAATTATTGTTTAGCCCAAATAATATAGAGGATGGACTTGAAACAATAAAGGATACTCCATTAATAAGTGATGTATTAGGATGAGAAATAAAAATGTTTAAGAAACAAAATAAGAATATATTTAAGTAAGTAATATGTGTATTTTAGATATTATAACTTCTATGTAGTGAAATAAAGGAAATTTTGGTTACTTAAAACTTAAATACTATGGATACTAAAGGTTAAATTGGAATACTGCAATTAAAAATTAAAAATAAGGTAAAACTTATAGACAGGATATGGATATGTATAAGCAAAAATATATTGATAAATGTTTCAACTGAGTTTGATATAATTAGAAATTTATTAGCTTAAACAGGATATAGCAAATGTTAAGGGAAATAGAGAAGGAATTTTTGATGATGTAATCTGAGATAAGTACTAAAGATTTTGTTATTGAACTATTGATTACCCAATCACCAAGTTGCTTTCTAAATACTTAAATGTAAAACTGGAAAAACAATTTAGTCTGATCCAGAATAACTCTTCTCATGTTCTTGACTTGATTTAAGGCAGGGATAACCAAATTCCAGGTTTTAAAATATCTCATCTACCTATTTTGTGGTTATAATTATAAACTGAATTGTATAGATTTCTGTACATGAAGTATATATTTTAAATAGCTCATACATAGGTTATATCTGGATAAGTGTCGAACATAGGCTCCATACTAATAACTCTTAGTGCGGAATTTGAACATTGTTGAAGACAACGGAGTTCATAAATACAGTAAATAACACAGTCTACAGTAAAATATTTCATTAAGATATGGAATATGCTTTCTGTGTCAACCTTTAAAACTTATTTTTTTCACTGAGAAGAGCATTTTTGAATCCCTGGTATCAGATAACACCATCAGTTTAGCTTTATGATAAATACACTATCTTCTCAAGACATCAGAATCTCTCTGACTACAGACATAACTGTTGAAAAGAGAGAGCATTATATTCTACATTGTCTCATGTATAAAGAAACAAGAATCAGATTTTTCAAAGAACCATATGGATTTCAATAATACTTTTAATTACCCTACATGCAAAACAAAATTTATTTATAGATAATCATTGTCTACAGTAGCTACCCAGAAAATTAGCAGTAATTATTGACAATCAATTGCGCTGCTATGCTACAGAAATAATTTCATATAACGTTTAATGGTGTCAGTACATAATATACTGTTTGGATTTACTGAAGAAAGCAGTTGATATTTCCTTAGATATATAGCAATAAGACCCATTTGTTATTCCCTATGGCTTTAGATTAATAAATTGTAAATGACAGTCAACTCATAAAACTTTAATGGCAGAAATTCACAGTAGTTGCCCTAAAGAATTATATCACATAAATACAAAGATCTGAATAGATCTTGTGATTTGTGCTCCTCTGCCTATTCAGAAATAAGACTGTGCAGTTCACTGGGCATACATATGCATATGTTGGTGTACAGGGCTGTAAATTTTCTATAACCTTTTATATATTACATTGAACACACATGATTCTACTTATTTCACAATTCACTTTAAAACGTGAAAAGTTTAAAATATGAGTTTGATCATTCCTTTCAGATTTGTCGCTATTAACTGAGAACAAAAAATAAAGAACTAGTAATCTCAATATTTTTTTTCTCTGCAATACTCTGCAATAGATTATTACCAAGTGTTTGGATGCTAGAGTCCATTGGAACACTGAGAAGTACAAGGAGTCCTCAGGTTATGACCACGATTAAGTCCAGAATTTATGTTGCTAAGTGAAACATTGTTAAGTGGGTTTTGTCCCATTTTACGACTTTTCGTGCCACAGTTGTTAAGTGAATCTGGCTTCCCCATTGACTTCGCTTGTCAGAAGGTTACAAAAGGTAATCGCGTGATCCCAGGATACGGCAACTGTCATAAATATGAACCGCTTGCCAAGCGTCTGAATTTTGATCATCATGGGGGATGCTGCAACTGTCCTAAGTGTGAAAAATGATCATAAGTCACTTTTTCCAGTGCTATTGTAACTTTGAACAGTCACTAAATGAACTGTTGTAAGTTGAGGACTATATGTACTTACAACCTCGTTCTGGAGTTCCAATGGCCATCCAAGCATGCACGCGCGCGCGCACACACACACACACACATATACACACACACCTGCAATAATGTGATCACATTTTTAGAGCTTAGCAACCAGCTCACATTTACGGCCATTTGCAGGATTGTGCAGTTATGTAATTGCTATTTTCAGGAGATTTTGCCTGTTTTGGGCAAAAAGCGCCAATCAAAGAAAATGGGTTTGTTTAACGACCATCAGATTCACTTAACAACTATAGCATTTGCTTAATGACTGGGGTGCTTGCTTAATGACCACAGCGTTCACTTAATGACTGCTGCAAAAACAATGTCAAATTGGATATGGTCACATAGTAACCAACTTTATGACCATCATAACTTTGGACTGTAATTCCAGTCTCAGTTACAGTTGTAAGTCAAGGACTAATACATTGCTCCTCCCTTCAGAGTTTTGAGGTGTGACAGAAATCAATGGAGTTTCTCAGTTCTTCCGATAAAGCACCATTTCAGCTATGTGGAAAACATTGCAGTAAGCTAATTAAAGCCTGCTGCCTCATAGCAGGAATTCAACCACACATCAAACATTTCCATATACCTTTTTCAAGACAGGCTGTCCCTGTAAATAATTACTTATTCTACTTAGACACAGTGACCTGCAGTCCATTTTCAACTATGTTATATTAGGTAGTCGCCTAGAAACCATTCGCTGGTGAAAATGCACAAAAGAAATTGTAATTTTGACACTGAGAGTGACATCTGTCTGTAGTTGTTCTTCAAGAAATATACAAAATAAAAGGGAATATTTTAAACAAACCTGTAGATTCTTAAATAGATTTCTACATTGCTACCTAGTCTCAATCAGACACGTATTTTGGAATATAGACTTCTTTTCTCACAAGCCATGGTGACCAGGAGACTATTAACAAAGTGAGTAAATGAATGAATGAATGAATGAATGTTTAATTGCATCACTGATGTGTAACCTCTGTCTCTAGGTCTAGGACAACACGGAGCTCACAAATTTCTCTTTTGCAATGATTAAATCTATCACTTGAATTCAATACTACACATGCTGAAAAACTGCAGCATCAGTTTAGAACGTTTTAAGGAAATTAGTTCAAAAGAGGCAATCCTGGACTTACAACAATTCATTTAGTGACTGTTTGAAGTTAGAATGGCACTAAAAAATGACTTATAACCATTTTTCACATTTACAACCATTGCATCATCCACATGGTCACATGATCAAAATTCAGCCGCTTGGCAACTGACTCATATTTATGACAGTTGCAGTGTTCCCAGGGCCACATGATCACTTTTTGTGACCTTCTGACAAGCAAAATCAATGGAGAAGCTGGATTCACTTAACAGCTGTGTTACTAACTTAAAAGCTGCAGTGATTCACTTAACAATTGTGGCAAGAAAGGTCGTATATTCCAACCCAAAACTAAACTTTCACTGAGTTCGCACACTATACTACTATTTGTTGGTTTGGGGTTACTGTAATGCATAAACCCACAAACCATGGCTTAGCGAGATTTGTACTGGAATTGTTAAAAACTATTAAATCACAGCTGGAGATGAGAACTAAATTTGGCAGTGCCTTGGTTTTTTTTGCACATTTTGCAGTCAATTCTTAAGGAGTTCTACTTCTGTTGCTCTACTGAACCCTGGATTCCATTGCTTCAAGATGCTGGATAGAAAATATATACAATTCTTAGTTATTAATTAAATTTCAATCCTTCTGGTAATCATGATCCAGGAAAAGGTATAATTTGGATGAAAACCAAATTTTCAATAGCCTCCCTTTAATTAGTTTATGTTCTTCCTTTTCATGAATACTCTGAATTTCAAATTACATTTATCATCTCATGGCTGGCAGTGGTAGGTTTCCTTGAAATAATCCCTCATCTTTCTCTTGCCTCTGGATTGCTCTAATTTTTTTTGTACTTTGAGTGCAAACTAAGTAATTACCATGGATTCTAAAATCAATGTTTAATGGTAAAAAGTATTTTTAAGGTTAAACAGACTCATAAAATATGATTTGTCGTGGACCATAAACCAACAAATGTTGGGATCAGCCTAACATCTAAATCTTTACTCTGAGGCCTAACTCAAAATATGGGGTCAGTTTCGTGATGCTTTAGGAAGTACTGCCTAAGAGATGAGGTACTAGGAATCTGTACAACAAGAAGAACTACAAGCAATCCTTGACTTACGATTGTTCTTCTAACAATGCTTCAAAGTTATGATGGCCAGATAGTTATTTACAACCCATCTTCAAAGTTACAACTGTTGCATCATCCCCATGGTCACGTGATCCCAATTCAGGCGCTTGGCAACTGGCTCCTATTTACAGTGATTGCAGCATCTTGCAGTCACATGATCACAATTTGCGATCTTCCCAATCTATTTCTGACAAGCAAAGTCACTTGGTAAAGCCAGATTCACTTAACAACCTCGTGATTCACTTAATTACCATGTGATTCATTCAACAATCACAGTGATTTTCCTAACGACTGCAATAAAATGGTCATAAATCAGGTCCAGTTGCATGATGGCTCACTTAATGACTACATCAGTTAGTGCAGGGGTGTCAAACTGCCTGCCATGGGCTGGAAGCCGCGCCCACCCCATTGCTAGCAATGGCAAAACCGTCCCAATATGTTGCGCGATGTCACGTGACATTGCATGTTTGACGTGTCTGACTTAGTGATTGAAATTGCAGTCCAACTGTGGATATAAGGAAAAAACAAGCAGGAGTTAGCTAAGGATACTTGAAAATGCTTTTTAAACCACCTACCATGTTTCCCTGAAAATAAGACCCGGGCTTTTTTTTTCTCCAAAAGAGGCACCAGATCTTATTTTGGGGGGAAGGTATCTTTTCTACTCACCTCACAGCAGCGGCACCGACAGCCCCACCCAGCCAACCCACTTCTTCTGCGGCTGGAGGAGCAGCTTCATTCTGCAGCTGAGAATGGAGCTCCGGCCTGCATTTCTGAATCAGAGGACTTTCTGGAAGGCCTCTGAAACTGAGAACTGAGCGATGGCTTTCTTCTGGCAAGGCGTCGATCCATGGGAGGTCTGGCTGCAATGGTAAGCTTCATCCCCGCCCTAGCTTGATTTTTAGGCGTGCACCTTGCTCCAAAACTAGGGCTTATTTTTGGGGTAGGGCTTATATTAGGCCCACCCCCAAAAATCAAGCTAGGGCTTATTTTCGAGGTAGGTCTTACTTTCAGGGAAACACGGTAGCACTATGAAATGATGAAATGATCACTGAATCAATAGACTGATTTGCACCAATAGTTCAAGTGGCTAAGAAAAATATCCATAAAACAACTGAATAAAGCCATTGAAATACATCCTTCCTATCTAAAGGACATTTTCCCATGATTTGCATGGTAGAACTCTAACTGCCTGATGTTGCTACTGGATTGAGGCAAATCTAGTTAGACCTGGATTGTGCCAAATTACATTTAGTTGGTAGATCTTTTCCCCTTAAATCTATTGAAGGGATTTTATTGTGTTTATGATTTTAGTATGTTTAAGCTTGACACTAGCAGCTATTTTATATATATAGTAACCATTGGTTGCAAATAACATAAAAGACAGACGAATGACTCCTGGGAATATCCATGGTACAAAATAAAAATGCGAGCACCAGGAGACTATAAGACAGTTAAAAGTTTAGTAAAAACCTTAAAAACTTTTAAAAGCATACAATCATAGGGGCCAAGCTTTCGTCGGATGTCGCCCTGAGGATGTCGGAAGGATCCGATGAAAGCTTGGCCCCTATGATTGTATGCTTTTAAAAGTTTTTAAGGTTTTTACTAAACTTTTAACTGTCTTATATTCTCCTGGTGCTCGCATTTTTATTTTGTACCATAGTAACCATTTTATATTAATATTTGTAGTGTTATTATGTAATCATTGTTTTGTTACTTTGTAATCGTTGTTTGTAGCCAATTGTTTGAGCAGACACTTTATGTATATACGAAAAGTAAAAGTCTCATGTTAAACATACAGGAGATTGCTTACATGAAAAGAGCAAGGGGAGGGGGGGGAAAGGAGTTACGGATAGAGTCTGATTGCTGTGTATGAGTCATCATCTTGGAATTGTTATTCTGTACCAAAGCATATAAGGAACGGCTGCTAAAGCATATCAGGAACGGCTGCTAAAGCATATCAGGAATGGCTGCTAAAGCATATAAGGAATTGGGTATATCTAGTTTAATGAAGAGAAGGACGAGGGGTGACATGATAGCAGTGTTCCAATATCACAAGGGCTGCCATAAAGAAGAGGGAGTCAAGCTATTCTCCAAAGCACCTGGAGGCAGGACAAGAAGCAACGGATGGAAACTAATCAAGGAGAGAAGCAATCTAGAACTAAGGAGAAACTTCCTGACAGTGAGAACAATTAACCAGTGGAACAATCTGCCTCCAGAAGCGGTGAATGCTCCAACACTGGAAGTTTTTAAGAAGAGACTGGACAGCCATTTGTCCCTTCCCACTTTACTACTACTACTACTACTACTACTACTACTACTATTATTATTATTATTATTATTAATTATTATTATTACCTTTTCGTTCCTGATACAAAGACCTGATCTTTTTGTTCTGAAAAGGTATAAAAGGTGGAAGACATCTTTCCTGGTTGTTGCCTTCATTCCTCTACCAGCCACAAACAGGAATAAGGCCACCCTTCTCTGTTTTGATCAAAATAAAGTTGTAATTCTTTGCTGAAACCTTGGCTCAGGAGTTTCTTTTGGCTCTTTTAAATTCCTGAGTAACTCTGGGACAATTGTGAGGCTAAGTGGATAACCTTACACTACCTTCTAATGTAGGTGAGTTAAAAAAAAAACGAGAACAATACAGTATCTATAAAAGTTTGTGCCATAACTAGAAAGGATCCTCCATCCTTTAAATGAACTACTCAAAACTGGCCATGAGGGGATAAGCAAGCTGAAGCTTACAGGAGTGCTAAATGCTTCTATGACAGCAGCTAACATGTTATAAATTGCAGCTAACAGCTATGGAATAAGTGTGGTAATATTTCCAGATCACAAAGGAGAGCCAAACGAATAGCCAATGGTCCTAGAAAATTCACAGATTCTGAAATAGGGTATATTGAGAAAAAGAATCCTACAGCAGTATGGCATGTTAATGATTCTCAAAATATTTTTATGGACTAAAATCCTTCCAGGTTTATTCCCATCATAAACCAATCCTGATGAACTGCAAAGATTTGGATCAGATTTCAAAGAGATATCAGAAGCTTCTCTTCCAGTAATTGGATATAACTCCTGCTGAATACCATTCAGCAAAATACTTATAGTAGCATATGCTTTGTCCTGACATCTATTAAAAGCTTCTGCTCCGTGCAGCTTAGAAGTAGAGATTATGAAGCAGTATAATAGGTCTCAAAACTTATTTTTAATAGTTATCTTGAATATATACAGTACATTATTGCGTATGATGCTGCTCACAAAAATAAAGGGAACATTTTACCATGGAACTGAAGGGGTTTGCGTTCCCTTTATTTTTGTGAGCAGTATATAAAAAGGTTATTGATCACATTTCTGGAGCAAACCAATGGCAAAAGCAGTTTTTCTTAACTTGGCAACTTTAAGATATGTGGACGTCAAATCCCAAAATTTCCCAGTCAGCATATGCAAGCTGGGGAAATCTGAGAGTTGAAGTCCACACATATTAAACTCACCAAGGTTGTAAAACTCTGGCTAAAGGTTTGACTTGAGGAACTATGAAATAATACCCAACTGTTCACAGAGAAAGTGATTCCCTTTTGTAGAAGTTTTTCCCCCAGTTTTATTCATATTCCAATCAGGTCCTACTAATCCCACACCAATGGAGAAACAAAGAGCTCTTCAAACTACAAAGTAAATTCTAACACAGCAAGATCCATCCTTTGCTATATTAAGAGCACTGTTTAGAGTCATATGAGGGAGGCAATATACAACAGCAGTGAAGTAAATGAACTATTTTCTATGCCACCAAGTTTAACCGGCCACAGCTAATCATCAACAGACAGCTCCAATTTTGGAAACTTGCCATATCATTGGCCAAATTACAAGGAATAGTTACCTAGAAATTCCACCCATGATAACTCTCCCAAGAGGCATCCAGGTTCTCAAGTGTAAATTAAACTACAGCACGAGAATGTATAGAAGACCCTTGAAGCTAATTACAGAAAGGAATCAGTTCATGTCTTCAAAAAGAATTTCTAGAAACAAAGTGAAGTGTTTGTTACCAACACAGCCAACATGTGACTATCATTGAAGAATAATAGCATCTAACCATCATCACCAGATTAAGGCTCCTCATTCTCAGCCCTGGGATCTGTTATTTCAAGAGGTAGAGTGATGAAGATCCTGCATATTTCATACACATTCATTTCAAAGGGGGGAAAGAGCATCCATTTACTGGGGGAGAAAACTTCCCAAGTGCTATTAGAAGCAAATGATTCTTTATCTCAGAAATAGGAAATAGAAAACTCTACTGCTGTTTATTATTTATGGTGTATTGGTAGATTTGTAGATTACCTAGACTTCATGACTCAGAGAGCACTCTAGCAAATGTGATCTCATGATTTCTTCTTGGGCAAGGAAGAAACCAGAAAAAACAGAAGCAGTTTCTTCCATGTATTTAAGCAGAATTCCTCTGTGGAATTAAAATGAGCTAAAGACTGGCATTGTTATTATGGACAAACTAATTTAGTTTTGTTTAACTGAAAGTCTATAGTCATTTTGATAAATACACATCCCAGTGAACATGAATAGAAATGCTGCAGCCGTGACTTTGACTTTTTTTTTATCATTATGGTTCCCTTGAAAGGACCTAATTTTGCCATCCTCATACCAAACTTATTCTGACTTCAATATAACAAAAGTCAGCTTCTCTTGAATTAATGTCACGTAGCCCAAGTGTATAGCGTTCCTCAACCAAACCATTATTGTCAATAACTGCAGTTAAGTGGTACAAATAGAGATACAAGTAGTTCTTGATTTACGACCACAGCTGGGACTGGAACTTCTGTTGCTAAACAAGATGGTTGTTAAATGATTTTTTTCAGTAACTTTTTTCTTTGCCATGAATGAATCACATGGTCATTAAGGTTCCCCCATTGACCTTGCTTTTCAGAAGCCAGCTGGGAAGGTTGCAGAAGTAGATCATATGATCTTGAGATGTTGCAACTGTTGGAAATACACACTGATTGCTAAGTGTCTGAATTTTAATCATGTGATTATGGGGATGCTGCAGTGATTGTAACCGTGAGAACCGTTCATAAGTCACTATGATTTTAAATGGTTGCTAAATGAATAGTTGCAAGTCGAGAACTACCTGTATTTATAATTTGGAACCAGTGTGGTATAGTAGTTAGGGTATTGAACTGGCATCTGGGAGACCCATGTTCAAGTCCACCATGACTTGAAATGAACCAGTCACTCTTTCCCAGACCAACCTACCTTACAAAGCTGTTGTGATAAAAATCCTTGAGGAGGGAGTACTATGGTACATACTCTGCCTCAGTTTCTTAAGGAAAGGCAGGATATAAACCCCATGAACAAATAATGTGTAAGTTTGATTATGATAGTTCCCCCCACCCTTCCCAATTTACTCCACAATTCTCAAAAATGTGCCGTGTTATTTGGGAATTCTGGGCAAAGCAGTCCAAACAGATTAGAAAAGTTCTAGATGAGGAAATGTGAATAAAGGTTTATATCCAAACTTTTAAAAAGCATTTTTATGGGTTGAAGGAGGAAAGATTTCAGAAAGAGCCTGCATTTGATAACAGTTACAAGCCACGTACACTGAGATTAATGGAGCTGCTGTTGAATCTTTTACAGGACTTACATTTGAATAGGAGAACACTCATTTTGGTACTAAATTAAGGATTTTGAATGTTTACTTTGGGCAATAATAGTTAAAAACACAATAGGCACACACACACACACATACACACACAGAAACACATGCATTCACACCAGAAACAATCTTTGTAAATGAGGATATTAATTTGATTCAAGATTTTATTAACTTATTTTCACTTAACACTAAGCAAGGAATTTACCTGAAAATGATTCAAATTGGATGAGGACATCAAAAAAGAAAGTTTTGCAATTTACCTTTCCCTTGGGTGACAATGTGAGAGCTCATGTCTGATGGTTTCTTAGTCACGTACCCCTTTATGTTGCTGTTTATGAAGCAAAGCTCTCTGTTTATTACTAGACCCAAGATATACCACATTGTTTCACTAAAAGCACATTGCTAACATATGCTTTATTTTCTTTTTAGCCAGCTCTGTTCTCCCCTGAAGATCTTTTTCTTCCATTCTATAATTTTCCTCTTAAAATGAAAGGAAGATGAATACAGAGTTAGTTCATTACAGGTAAATTATCACATTATAGTGAGGCACACATTTTTACCACTCAATTGTTTTATCACAGAAATAAAATACTACAAGCATATTGAGTAATTGCGTCTACAAGATAGACACTAGCTGAAGCCATATCTTTAGCTATTTAAAAAAATCACTTAATGAATTCCACCTTGCAAATGATTTAAGTAGTCTAGGTTTTAATAGAGTTTGAAATAAAAAGCTAGAAAAGGATTAGGAATCCTTTTCCAATTGTAGACAGTCAAAGAGTTTTCTGAGCTTTCTTGAAACATGGCTAGATTATATTCAGGGGCAGGGGTACATTGGTATACTAAGATGAATATTCTTTATAATGAGCATGTCAAGAATAATTTTTTTTCAAATGATCAAAACTTTCTCTGTACATTTTAGGAAGTATGAACAGCCAGAGTCTTATCCAGTACAATAATTTCTCTCCTGCAATACATCTATTCCTCACAAAGATGTACACCAACTGACTTACAAACAAAAATCATTTTAGCATTTTTTTTTTTGCCTTGGCAATCCAGCTCCTGAATGAACAGCACCCTTGAATAGGAGTTATAAACTGTAGGTAATAATCCCATTTTGGATGCTTTTACTTTTTAGAAAATTTTCCTAACATTCACGTAGAATCTTCCTTCCTGTAATTTAAGGGTGTTCTGCTCTGCACTTCAGAATAATAGAGGACAGCTTTTATCTTCTTTCTCCCTCAGGGATTTGAAATATGCTATCACCGGCATGTGCACAATTGAGCATGAAACAGTATATTTTGGCTGGCCTTTGCCCATGAGAGTCCAGGTTTGAAAGTCCATATATGAACAGAAACATGACTGTTTGTGGTAGATATGTGTCACAGTGTGACTGAGTTCTTTTGAAACTGGACATATATTTAGAGTTACAAGAATAGCATTTGGCACAGATAAGCCAAGACAGCAGAGGCTGTTATGCTTCTTTATTATTTACATTTACAATAGGTTTCCCAACAAAATCCTGGTTTCAACCAAGCGTTTGGCTTTCTTCTTAAATTTCTCTCCCAGAGACTATTTCCCTCTAACTCTCCTCCTAAATGCTTACTTTCCTCCCCATTCATTGTGTCTCCCTCCCATTTCTGAATTACCAAGAGCGAGTAAAAGGAAGGAATATGCTGGATTTACAAATGAGTGTCTTTCGTCAATTTTTCTTGAATCAATTTAGCCAATCTTCATCAGCATCTCCTCTACTGAGGATGAACCTCTCCTGGGAGTCTTCTGCCCAGTTCTTCTCCAGAGACTAGGGTTTCTCCAAAGACTCGGACTCTCTGTCTGTAGCCAGCGGTCTCCTTCCTTCCTGTCTTGGTTCAAGATAATGTCTCTCTGGGACTTTGCTTCTCTTCCTTCAGAGAAGCCATCCATTGACATTTCTTCTTCTACTGTGACTTAGGAAATCAACAATTCTTCCATATACTTGTGTCAACTTAATTCTCCAACTTTGTCTCCAGCTATTCCCTTCTACAACAGACTTTGTAGTTTATATTTTCTCTCAGTTGGTTACACCAGCAGCACGTCCCTCACCAACTGAGGAGATAGGTGTCCCCATCAAGGGGTCTATTCCCCAATATCTGTGTACAAGGCTGGAACAATGAGAATGCAGTCTACTCTGTCCCACAATATCCCTGGTTAGCAGACAAATCAGTTCATCAGCTTGCATGAGAGAACTTCTAGCACTTCAAAGCTAGAGTTGAACTTTTTTTCCATCTTTTTCTCTCTCCTTTGGCTGAGTCACGCTAGTACAACTGCAACCCTGCCAAGTCATTAAAAACCTTATACCACAATATGACTGAAAATAGTTTCTTTGGACAGAACCAGTTTGTGGAGTAAATATAGGAAAAATCCAAGGCTGAAAGGTTTCCTCAGCACAGTATGGGGTAAACCAGCTGAGAACAGGGAGTGAGAGACAAGAAGAAATTGAGAGGCTTGGCAGATGAATTGGTGGAATAAGCTGATCGGGGAATTTGTACCTTGATGCTGAGATCACTGAAGGCATCAAGGCCATTCAAAGCATAAGTAAAGTCAGGAGACAATGTGTACTAGCTTTGTCCTCCTTGTTCTATCACCTCTCCCCAGAAACCGTCTGGATGTTGTTTTCAGGTCAAACTAATAATATTATTTTGCAATGTTACAACTGTTGTTTCTGATCAGAAATAATTTGGCAGAACTTCTAGAACACAATGTTTGCATGTGGGTACCAAACAAGACATACATTCTGTTTGGGAGTATTCCTATGGTATCATATTTTTCGTTGGTTGGTTCTGGTCCCCTGCCCCACAAGACTTAACCAGCACACTTCCTTCAGTCTGTTCTTGATAAATGAAATCACAGCTTCCTGAACATCTTTACCACTCTTCTTTATACATTTTCCCATTTTTGAATTTCTGAATTGGGGGTTATTGGGGTTTCTTCTTATCTATTTATAGTTCACCCATTCAGAACATTATTCTGAACAACTTGTTTGATAGCCTAAATATCTAAATTAAATCATGATTTTTGTCCATGAGTGATCCTTGGCCTTAGTCCTTTGTAGGCCATTTCAATTGCTTGGCTTGGATTCCACAGACTTTCTTACAGTTCTACAATTGGCTATCAGTGCTAAGTAATAGATGAATCAATTATGATATGTATATCATGTGGGAGTCAGAAGGGTGAAGTCAAAAAAATAAAAATGATGACCATAATAGTATAGCACTTAGACTTATATACCACTTCATAGTGCTTTACAACCCTCTCTAAGTGGTTTACAAAGTCAGCATGTTGCCCCAACAACCTGATTCCTCATTTTACCAACCTTGGAAGGATGGAAAGCTGAGTCAACCTTGAGCCTGTGAGACTCAAACTGCCAAACTGCTGGCAGTTGACAGTCAGCAGAAATAGTCCGCAATACTGCATTTTAACCACTGCACCACCATAGTATGATGGGCATAAAAATGTGTGCTTTAATTACATTGTTGTGGCTGCCATCTTGACATTTTTCAACCAAGATCTGTAGTTCATCTCCTCCTCATCGTCTCTTGGCAACATTCTTTCTACTTGCATTGTGAGTTGCCCTTGAAAATTATACTTCCTTATCATCTTAAGAAATAGCATTGTTAGAAGAAAAGTACTTCAGATTTTTCCCATTTTCTCCCTGCAAATGTCTTCAGGCTTGGAATAAGAAAGATACCGTTGGGTTTGAGACTTTCAGCCCAGCAATTAACAGAATGGGAAAAATAATTAGTAATTTTGTATGGAGATCATGAGAACCACAAGCCCATTCTTTTTTTTAAAAAAATCCCAGTTATTAATGGGACACTCAGAACCATTACATGGACTTCAAATCAGCCAGGAGAGAAGAATATCAGCATCCTTAAATTAGCTTACAATGCTCCACTCCCATACCCTAAATCAACTTGGTGGTCTTGCACAGTTATTCCAACAGTAGCTATGAATTCCACTGTGCCAGAGTAATCTGTTGGAGGTGGATAATAGAAACAAAGAAGCAACTGCCTTATAAATATGATTTTAGAAAGAAAGAAAGAAAGAAAGAAAGAAAGAAAGAAAGAAAGAAAGAAAGAAAGAAAGAAAGAAAATCATGCTTCCTTCCACACTTTGTCTCTCTGTGTGTTTATGTGCGCGCCCGTGCGCATGCACACATTTATATTGTTGGTCCTGCTCACTTCCAATTATATTGTTCCATCAGCTAAGGCCTGTTGTCAGCTAAAAACAAAGAACACCAGAGGGAAACAAAAGTAAGAAATAAAACAAGTTCTAACCAGTGAAATTGTTTCTTTCTGGTACAGTAATGGCCTGAAGTAAAGGAAAACATTCCTATTGAAGTTAACGTAATTATGTGCTAGCTAGCCCTGTCAAAATCCCACAAGAAGCCTGGCAATGCTGGTTTATTCCTATTAAAGAACAGTGCTCTCCTATAAATTACCTGCCATCTTGAGATTACATAGTTGTGGGGACATCCCTTTCCTGAGCCGAAAACAAGCCATCATTTGTGCAGTGCCTACTTCTGCAGAACAGCCTCCCGACTAAGGATGAATAGCTTCTTCTAATATGCCAAAGATCATGTTCCTGAACTGGATGGAATCACTGCTTCTCCCTACTTCTTTCACTAAGCGCTTATTTTTTTATTTCTACCTTTTACTTTGTTGTTTTGCTAAGCCCTTTGGCAATAAGAAATCCCACAAATCAGGAGCCAGTGGTCTGGTGACACTGAGATGCTTTGCTGTTTTAGACACCCATAACTGATGAAAAAAGAAAGAGCTGCACCTTTTTTTTTTTACCAGAAGAGAAGGGAAGACCCATTTGGATGGATCTGAATTTTCATGTTTCTAAGAAGCTCAAGCATATCATGAAATACAGGGAGTCCTCAACTTACGACTGCAATTGAGGCCAAAAATCT
This sequence comes from Protobothrops mucrosquamatus, assembly GCF_001527695.2. NCBI lineage: Eukaryota > Metazoa > Chordata > Lepidosauria > Squamata > Viperidae > Protobothrops > Protobothrops mucrosquamatus. Next base: position 1,314,891 of record NW_015386204.1, on the reverse strand, counting down.
TCTGTTGCTAAGTGAGAGATTTGGTAAGTGAGTTTTACTTCATTTTATGATCTTTTTTGCCACAATTGTTAAGTGAATCACTGCAGTTGTCAAGTTAGTAACCTGGTTGTTAAGTGAATCTGGCTTCCCCATTGACTTGTCAGAAGGTTGCAAAAGGGGATCACGTGACCCTGGGACACTACAACCTTCCTAAATGTGAGTCAGTTGTCAAGCATCTGAATTTTGATCCTGTGATCATGGGGATGCTGCAGTGGTCATAAGTGTGAAAAATGCTCATGTCACTTGCTTTAGTGCTGTCATAACTTCAGACGGTCATTAAATGAACTGTTGTAAGTCAAGGACTACCTGTAATAAATCAGATCATTTTACTGGATCCCATCTTCTGAACGAAGTGCTCCAAAGCAGAGAATAATTTTAGGCTCTTAGGAATTGGTATCCTTGTTTACCTCTGTGTGAAAGAGGTTCCACTTGGAAAAATGGCCAATTATGCTTAGTAGGACATTAATGGTGCCAATAGGCAGATGGCTACAAAGCTTACCGAGGCCACAGCACAACAGCAAACACAGCAGGAAAGAGGAAAGGCTAAGAACACTAGAAGGATCCCATAAATACAGGTCTGCCCTCAACCAGGGCTCTGTTTCTTCCCTTCACACAAGAAGGCAAATTCAGACTTTTAGAGTATGGGTTTAAGGGAACAATAATAATAAAATGAAGTCTGTTATCAGAAACAATGTCAGTGTTTAAAAATATGTCGATGTAGTCATCAGTAGAGTATAATGGGAGAGAATTTAAAACTCAGTACATCATCATCATAACAACAACAACAACAACAACAACAATAACAATAACAATAACAATAACAATAACAATAACAATAACAATAACAATAACAATAACAATAATAATAAAGTTGGAAGGGACCTTGGAGGTCATCGAGTCCAACCCCCTGCTCAGGCAGGAACCCTATACCATTTAAGACAAATGGCTGTCCAGTCTCTTCTTAAAAACTTCCAGTGTTGGAGCATTCACCGCTTCTGGAGGCAGATTGTTCCACTGGTTAATTGTTCTCACTGTCAGGAAGTTTCTCCTTAGTTCTAGATTGCTTCTCTCCTTGATTAGTTTCCATCCATTGCTTCTTGTCGTGCCTCCAGGTGCTTTGGAAAATAGCTTGACTCCCTCTTCTTTATGGCAGCCCCTGAGATATTGGAACACTGCTATCATGTCCCCCCTCATCCTTCTCTTCATTAAACTAGACATACCCAATTGTATTTTTCCTGAAGGTCACATGGCTATAGGAAATTGGCCTAGGTGTGGCCTTAATTTCTGGTAAACCATATCATTACTTCAATCGTTCTCTTAAACCCTACCATTGTTGAAACCTAACACAGTCCTCTTAATTAATGAAAGTATAAAAAATACATAGAGCCCCTGGCCCACTTTATCTAAGCTTGGAAACTAAATAATAATAATAATAATAGTAAAGTTGGAAGGGACCTTGAAGGTCATCTAGTCCAACCCCCTGCTCAGGCAGGAAACTCTATACCATTTCGGACAAATGGCTGTCCAGTCTCTTCTTAAAAACTTCTAGTGTTGGAGCATTCACTGCTTCTGGAGGCAGGTTGTTCCATTGGTTAATTGTTCTAACTGTCAGAAAATTTCTCTTCTGTTCCTGCAAATGTTTCAATAAATAAATTATAGATTTTTTTAAAAAAAAATTGGTTACCTTGGAATGAATTTGATCCAGCTGCTATCTCTCACAGAAAAGCTATTATGAGAAGATACGGTGCAGCAGAAAATAAGGATGCTGATAAATAAATAAATAAAATGAACCTACCAATTAAATACAAATTTGGAGGAACTACCGGTACTCACTTACGATCATTAGAGTTCCTTTCGGTGATGATGAAAGGACAAAATACTAGAATTGGAATACAAATAAATCCTGCATGTGTAATTTATATTCTCACTTGATTTATACCACTCTCTGTTGAGCTTACATTGATTAAAGGTGTTATCTCCCAGCTTGACCCTATTTTTCTGCTGGTTCATATTACACGTTTTAGGTTTTAAGATGGCTATTGTCCTAATGTTGCAGGAGACATATGGCTATTGAGAGAATCAGGGCATCTACAGTAAAAAAAATTAAGATCATGGCATGTCTGTGCAATCAAATGGCTGCTCTCTTTTTTCTTAAAAAAAAAACCCCTTCCCCTATGCACTTTTAATGCTCCCATGTCTTATTTTAAATTCTCCCTGTTTATATTATAATATAAGCACATTACATAATATTATAATTATAATTATTATGTAGAAGGCCTCCAAGGTCCTTCCAATCTTGTCATTCTACGTTCTATATCTTCTACAGTATACTTTTTGCTTTCTATAGATTATTTAGTTGCTTCTTTATATATTTTGCAGAGAGCTTACATATAACCTTGGTGCTTTGTATATTTTTGTACTCCTTTTGAATGACACCCCCCCCCATGCTGGTCTATGGTTGTAATAAAAATTGATTTGATTTTTTTTTACTTCACATGACAAAAAAAAAGGGTAGGGCTTGAATTGTATAGAGTCCTGACCTTCTTCTTGAGCTCACAGATGCCCCTGATTAAAATTATATGTAGTGAACTCCATTCGTTCAACTGGTATAGGAAAAAGATTTTCTGAGGAAAAGAATGCTGAAATAGATAACAATGCCTATCAAATATAATAACTAGTCCTGTTTGTACATTGGATTTTAGGCTACTAAAACAGGCCCAAATGTTAGCACCAAATATTTTTCTTCAATTTATATGCAGCTTTAAAAGGTTCTGGTCCTGATAGCACGCTTCGTCAGATTTTCTCTTCTTTTTTTCTGCTCTATTTATTTAGATATCTTCTTTTTGCAAAAGGAAAATCTACAGCCTCAGAACACTGAGGGATTGCCAGTATGGCTAAGGGCAAATAAACCATGGAAAGGAAGAGACAAACATTTTATCTGCATGGGAAATTGCAGAAGTAACTGGCATGGAGATACGATTTCAAGATTTTTTTAAAATGTGTAACAGTGCTTTGATATTCATTAGTAGCACTGATTTGAAACTTGGGTTCAAGCCCATAGACTGCATGCTTCTTCCCAGCACCTTTTGTGATCCACTAAATTATGGTCACAAAATGTTCACTTTTCAGGGGCAATATTTTTTGCTTGATTCTATCAACCTCCACCAGTCATCCATCAGGGCCATGATGAGAATTCTGAGTAGGCTGAACCACTG
>NW_015386204.1:1285873-1311056 GCF_001527695.2 Protobothrops mucrosquamatus | reverse complement strand
AAGAAGAAGAAGAAGAAGAAGAAGAAGAAGAAGAAGAAGAAGAAGAAGAAGAAGAAGAAGAAGAAGAAGAAGAAGAAGAAGAAGAAGAAGAAGAAGAAGAAGAAGAAGAAGAAGAAGAAAAAGAAGAAGAAGAAGAAGAAGAAGAAGAAGAAGAAGAAGCCTCGAGACAGCAGAATAGACGAGAAAGAACTGGAGAAGATAACAAAATACAAACACCTACAAATAGAAATAGAAAGACTGTGGCAAAGGCGAGCAAGGGTAGTACCAATAGTAATAGGCGCCTTGAGTGCAATCCCAAAACAACTGGAGCACCACTTGAACACCATTGGCATTGACAAATTCGCGTTAGTCAATTGCAAAAGGCAGCCTTACTAGGAACTGTTTCCATCCTGCGACGATATCTGTAATACCATCAAACATCCACATCTGCCTATCCCAGGTCTTTGGTAAGGATAGGTAGACGAAAATGCCAAATCCAGTCTGAACATCTGACTGACTGTGTGATGATCCTTATAATAATAATAATAATAATAATAATAATAATAATAATAATAATAACAACAACAACAACAACAACAACAACAACAACAACAACAATAATAATAATAATAATAATAATAATAATAATAATAATAATAATAATAATAATAATAATAATAATGTTGGAAGAGACCTTGGAGGTCATCTAGTCCAACCCCCTGCTCAGGCAGGAAACCTTATACCTTTTCAGACAAATGGCTGTCCATTTGTCTTCTTAAAATCTTTCAGTGTTGGAGCATTCACCGCTTCTGGAGGCAAGTTGTTCCACTGGTTAATTGTTCTAACTGTCAGGAAGTTTCTCCTTAGTTCTAGGTTGCTTCTCTCTTTGATTAGTTTTCATCCATTGCTTCTTGTCCTGCCTTCAGGTGCTTTGGAGAATAGCTTGACTCCCTCTTCTTTGTGGCAACCCCTGAGATATTGGAACACTGCTATCATCTCTCTCTATATATAATCACATTCTTTCTTGTCATGATAAGCCATGTTATGCAAAGTTTAAAAAAGACATACTGAACCAAATAAATTAAAGGCATGAGAGAAAAAAAAAGTATTTACTTATTGAATAGACTCATATCCTACTATCATTTTATACAACTCAAGATGGAATTTATAATACTTCCTTCTATTTTCCCCACAATACCAACAATCCTGTGAGTTGAATAAGGTTGAGAGAGAGAGGGACTGATCCAAAATCTCCCCACCAGCTTCCATGCTTGAAGAAGAACTAAAGTTCATAACCTCCCAATTTACAACACCTTAAACACTACACCAAATTTGCTCTCCTGAAACTGTGAAATATAAAACTTTAAAGTAGTAAATATTCCATCAACCCCCATCATACCTTACTGTCTTTCAAACTATCTTTGCTTCTACCACTCCCATATGTTAATTCATACACTGTTTTTTATTATTTAAATTAATTTATTGTCCTCACCAGTTTAACCTTATACAGCATCTCTTCCTCTGATTTTTCCCAACAACCACATTCCTGTGGGCTAGGTTGGGCTGTAAGAGTGTGTAATCAACTTAAATTGATGACTTTAGGTGGGACTCCATCAAGGATGGGGAATTTTGGTCTCCTGACTCTTATTTCAATAGCTTCTCACCTCTTTCTTCGTAGGATCCCATCAACCAGCCACAATTTTCTTAGTCTGCCCCTTCTTTTTAACCCATTCACGTTTCCGTCCCAGATATTTTTGCAATTTGATCTCTGCATGACCAACATTTTGGGCTTATTGTTAGTTTTTTTTCTTTAATTCTATGCTGTCTTATTCTTCAATAAGCAGTCTATGATGTAATGCAGCCTTTCCTAACATCCTGCTTTCTAGAAGTGTTGACACTGATCTTGCTGGCTGGCAAAATGTAAAATCATACTGCAACACATTTGGAGGATACCAGATTGAGAAAGGCTGTCATGTAAGCTAAGTTTTCTTCTGTGAGGCTTATAGCTATTGGTAGGTGTGAAGATAACAACCTTCTTACTATCCCTGAAAGGCTGAACAAATGATATATTGAAGAGATAACTGTCTTAAAATTTTACTGGTAACAATCTCAGCAAGATCTACACTGGCTTCCTCATGCACATGTCAGCAGATGTTACTTTTGAATATCACATTAGCAGGACAATTACCAATACTTGCTTGGTTTTTTCAAAGCATTCTGTATGTGCATTATATTTTCAGTTATAGTTCCATACATTCAAACAGAAAGGCATTTTAGATTGACCTTCTCTTTCAGTTGGTCAATGGAGATTGTGGTGACAACAGAAAAGACAAAAACGAGCCTTTCTTTTTACACACCTTCTTTTACTAAGATAAATAATAGTACAAGTAGTCCTTGGCTTATGACTATAATCAGAACTGGAATTTCAGTTGTAAGTCACTGAGGTCATAAGCTTAAGCTCCATGTGACTGGACCCGATATTTTTAGGGCAGTCATTAAGCAGATCACGGGCTTTTAAGTCTGAATCTATTCTCTTGAATGGACAAAGCCCATGCAAACTGTCAAAAAACATTGCAAATTGTAGTCACAACCTGGGACACTGCATCCAGTCATAAATGGGAACCAGTTGCCAAGCTCCTGAAATGCAGTTATGTGACTGTGGCGAGGAGGCTGCACAATGTCTCATGATGTCCAGAAATGCTTTACAGGCTGTAAGGCACCCTTTTCAGATGCCATCATAATATTGAATGGCTGCAAGTCGAGAATCACTTGTAGGTGTAACTATTTCAAGAGCTCCTACCATATTACAGAAAATACTAAATGAACTATACACCAACAAATATCCATCAGGCCATATTACTTATTTACCTTGGACAATGGGTGTAAGAGACAGTGTTCTTGCAATGTACATGTGTTCATACATTCATACTACCTCAATCCCAAGTGATGGATCTACATATTCTGATTATATATATAGTCAGATTATATATATATAATCACTGAATAAAGATTGGTCAATCATAATGCCCAACTGCAGCACATTTTTCCATCTTTCCATCTATAATCCATATATAGAGTTTATAACTTGGGATATCTATTATTTCTATCTCCATCTCCATCTCCATCTCTATATCTGTCTCTTTTTCTTTCTCTTTGTGTATGTTTGTGTTTCTAGCCATTTTGAAAGCCATATCCTGCAAAAATAAGAATGTGTTGCAAATTATAGTTCTTCAGTAACTAACTCTTGCTATTTGAACAGTTGTTGCCAAAACTGTTCAAACATTACTTCCTCAAGGTTTTTAGTAGGCGTCTCCCTACAGGATGAAACATAACTTTAGTACTGAATCACTAGAGGAGACATTTTCCCAGTGCTCTGTTGAAATCTCCTTCCTTCAAAATGGTGGGGTTAAGGGTGTATTATGGGCACAATTTATGGGACCACATTGGCAAATTAAATATTATAAAATCTCCAGTTAAAAGCATCTGGCTACATAAGTCAATAAAATGAAAGGGCTTTTGACATAAACATGCTGAAAGCTAATTTGAAGAGAACAAACTGGATTCCTTATTTTTAATCTGATTGTGGTATCTGCTAATACCAATTAGATGAACTCAGAGCAAGGAAAAGCCATGAATGAAGATGGTGACAATAATAAATTCCTTGTGTGATTCTCAGATAAGTAGACCTCCAGAAAATGACACACCTGTTATTAAAGAAGGCAATACACAGATATTAGACATATTGTTTTATCTTTATAAATCTACTTCAGCACTGAATACACTGACACAGATCTGGGAAAGAAGATGGGCTTGTCTCTGGTTATCTGTAAACATGAGAGATGAATAAGTAAATGTTAGATTAGAGGATATAAAAAGGAAATTGATGTTGAAGTATTTCAATGATCTATAATGGAAAGCTCACCTGCCTTTCTTAATATTTAGTTCAGGTAGGTCTGTAAAGCAATTACTTTGGAAACCTTGATATAGAAATGTAGACTTAATTGTGTGGATGCTTTGCTATGCTTTGTAATCTTTTGGTGCTGTTTCTACCTGTTTGAACTTGTAATGCATGAGTGTGGGAGGGAAGATGGGAGGGAAGGAGGGAGGGAGGGAGGGAGGGAGAGAGATGGAGAGACAGAGACGAGAGAGAAAGATAAAGTACTGCACATTCAAAATCCCCAAAAGGCAGGTGACCCCAGGGAGATTTGATGGTGTATTTCAAGAACATTTAGTGTGCTCAGTAACTGCTACAGTTCTAGCTTGATAAAAAAGAGGCAGAAGGTTTTTTTTACATACAGAACAGTTGCTCATAAAAGAATTAAGCCATTTCAAATGGTCCATCAGGATCCAGTTTCTTGATCCACTGTAATGCAGCTTATGAAAGTCTCCTTTGGTGATATCAATGAATAGTACTGCCTTGTTCTCATGTATTATTAGTGTTTTAATAAAGTATCCTAGTCCACATATCATTTCCAGATGGCTTGATATAATCTTCATGCCGAAGCAATATATCAAAATTCTCAATGCATGATATAACTGAATGCAAAAATAAAACAAATTACTTATATACTAGCCTACAATCTATTTTTATTTGTCTACTATCTCAGGTTCCAGGTGAGTCATCTAGACCTGGAATAGGCACATGTGGATGTTTGATGTATTATAGGTATTGTTGAAGGATGTAAGCTGTTCGAAGTAAAGCTGCCTTTTGCTATTGAATGATAGTGAGTTTTTCAGTGCTGACAGTGTTCAAGTGATGCTCCAGTTGTTTTGGGATTGCACCCATAGGCACTACCTTTGCTATCCTTGGCCACAGATTTCTATTAGCATGTATTTGTATTTTGTGATTTTCTTCAGTTCTTTCTATTCTATTCTGCTCTCTCCAGATACTGCCATATCCACTATTCAGATTTTTCTGTGGGGTCCTTGGTGGTCTCTGAATTTGGTGGTTTTCTTGCAGATGTTTCATTATCAAATTAGGTAACATCCTCAGTGCACTTTTTTGCTTTTATTATCCACAGTTGTAAAGTCTAGGGGTGTTTTGTGGCAGAAGGCTGTCTGTTTGAATTTTAAAGTCCCAGAGCCCTTTGTCTATCTTGTGGTCCCACCAGTTCTTGCTTGCAGGCAAATGGTATTTCTTGCAGATCTTCCAATGCACCATTGTTGCTACTTTGTCATGCCATTGTTCGGAATAGGACAACTTGCCCTGGCTAGCTCACCATGACCAGCTCACCCAGGCTGGCCCACCGTGGTTGACCTGCCCTGACCTACTCATCGCAGCTGACTCAACACAGGACAACTTGCTGTAACCAACTCGCTGTGGGACAACTCACCACGGGACAATTCAACGCAGGGGTTTATTTTTTTAGCAATTTGACAGAGACACAACTTTAAAATTTGATTTAATTCGGTTTTATCGGGGGGGGAATGTATTTATGTTTTGTTTTAAATATGTTGTGCGCCGCCCTGAGTCCCGTCGGGAGAAGGGCGGCATATAAATTAAATTAAATAAATAAATAAATAAAATAAATGCAAGATTACTGTTACCTGCTACTGTTTGTTCACATTATCTTAATTTTTGTTATTTACCTTTCATTTTGTCCCTCCTCTAGCATTCTTTAATGATTCTATTCCACCATTTCTTTGATATTATTGTAAATGTTACATAACTCGTCCCATGGCAAGTAGTTGTACATCATTCTGCAATAGAAATCTCTGAATGCTACAGTATCATGCTTGTCAATAATTAGAGAGAAATTGCTACAGACAATTCTTTAACTAAAATAATCCTTGCAATATTTTCTATGAACATATCCAGAAATGGACTTCTAATTGAAGCTTTTAAAGGGGACAAATACAGGGAGGAACCTGTTCCTTGTCTACTTAAACAAAAGTAGGTTTTTTGTTTGTTTCAATCATTAGAACTTTGTGATAACTGCTTTTGGATGATAGGAAAAATCTAAGGATATTCTCTGGGTTGCCTGCTTCCACATCTGTGACTATCCTGATAAGATTGGACAAGTTAATTGTGCCAAGCACAATTATGATTATGCTAAACAACAGCAGTTATTACTGTATGGATGGGAGTGAAGGCCACATAGTTTTCCTCACCCACTTCTATCTTTTGGTGGCTGCTACTACGAAGTGATGAGAGCATCAGGCATGTTTTGATCAGAGGACAAGAGTGAGAGAAAGAACTATTATACGCAAAGCAACATTTGGATGAGACCCATGAGGCTTCTGTAATTTTCATTCCTTTGAATGAAACCTCATTCTGGGTCAATGTATCATGGAAGGAGGGGAAATGTTGAGTTATCAAGATGCAGGATATGACGATTCACTCTGATCCTTCCAACAGTAGAACTGTAGTAAACTGACAAGAATGTCTTGTTTAATAGCAAAGCCACATGTCAAAATGCAAGATTTGCAATGACATACAGTAAACCAGGAAGCCAAGCAGATATTTACCAAACGTTTTTTCTAGAGTGAAATATGGAATCAAGTGTACAGAGATAATAGGATTTCAACAGCGTGGACAAAGTGTGAAATTTGTCACAATATTTTTTTTAAAAAAAGACATCCATCAAACACATTACAGATTATTTAATATACTAGTTATTCAATTGTTTGTCTATTAAACAAAATAAAAATAACAAAAGAGCAATTAGGTCAGACTAAATTTACCCTGGTCTTGTGCTCTCTTTGTGACCAAAATAACCTTCTGGTACTCTGAATAGAACTGAGGCTTTGCTTCCTCTGATTCTGGGCTTATCACAGTTATTGGGATGAATATACTTTTGGAGGCTTATGCTTTGTGAAAGATAGGGTTAGCCTTTTTAAGCAAAAGTCTAGGACTTATTAATTTGCTAGATTGATAAATTATCTTTCATTGAACTCAGAAGAAAGCTTTCAAAATCTAGTTTTGTTCCAGAACTGGAATTAATGAATTACTGAATGTGGTGTGTCTGCGTGTGTTGTTTTGTTTAATTTGTGTTGTTTTTAAGTTTTGTAGTTTCAGTTGTCTGTGTGGTTTCATGTTTTATCTGTTTTAAGAATATTTTTGGGTTTTGTATGCTGCTCACAGTCCACTGTAGTTGGGCAGCTATAATACCATAAATTTGAATGAATGAATAAATGAATGAATGAATGAAATGTATTGCTTCCTCTTCCCATTTCTCCTGTGAGAATAATAACCCTCACAACTTGAAAGTACCACATGAAGTAGTTTGGGCTGAGACAAAGTCATACAGTAAGTTTTCATGGGTGGTTCAAACCAGGGTCTCCCCTGGGCCAGTCCAACACCTAATCCCCTATACCAAGGGTCCCCAACCCCCAGTCCGTAGACCAGTACCGGGCTGCGGCATGCCAGCAACTGGTCCACACAAACAAGCAAAGCCCCATCTGCAAGATGCAGGCAGCACACAAAACCATGCACCCTCCAGTCCGTGGAAAAACCTCTCTCCACAGAACCAGTCCCTGATGCCCAAAAGGTTAGGGACCTCTGCCCTATACCATATTAGGTCTCAAAAGGAATCAGTTTCCAATCAATTCTTGCTCTGTACATCTGCAGATAATATTAAATGATATAAGCATGCAGAAATTGTTCATTATTATATAGACCTTATAACCAATATTATAGTGGAACTGAGTATACCGAGAGAGCTTACATATAAATTTACAACACGCTTTTTTAAAAGCATGGTTTGTCAAGCAAGCCATAATACCTTCATTTAGCCACATAGCAAACTGTATTGTACTATTAAAACCAATCACATTTTGATTTGCTTGTAAATCAGGCATTTATCTCAGTAGTATTTTCCAGTTCCAATTACTGTTTTTAACGGCATCTTTTATCAATAACTTAATAGTCTTTTTTTCTCTCATATAGTTTCCTTATTTATTTTTAACATTTCTAACCTGCATTTGAGGGAAAATCTCTTTCAAGAAAAACTAATGTCTAAATCTAACAATATCAGTGCTCTTGTCTCAGATGTTAACTTTCAACTATAATATGGGCAATAGGACTGGGCAATGCATTTGAAACAGATGCTTCTCCTGCATGCTAGTCTGAATCAAGCTTTCTCTTCCAAGTGTTAAAGGAGACCTCTTTATATTTCATAGATATTCTGCATCCACAGACATTTCTTTTGGGACCATCAGCAAAACAAAATGCTTCTGTAGATGTACCTGGGAAGCTTTGCAAAGAAGAGAATTGCTTTAATGCTTTGATCAATTACCATGCAGGGTGCAGCACCTGTTTCAATTCTTTTGCTCAAGAATTACAGCTGAGAGCCTTGCAAACAAGGCAGCCTCTTTAATGCAGTGTTTCTCAACACTGATGAATTGAAGATGTGTGGATTTCAACTCCCAGAATTCCCCAGCCAGCCATGCTGGCTGGATAATTCTGGGAGTTAAAGTCCACACATCTTCAAATTCCCAGGGTTGAGAAACACTGCTTTAATGCTTCAACAAGAGGCCCTTTGTATACATGTAATCAAACACCTTTTTCAAATGTTTTGCACTACCAAATCTGAATGTATTTCCAGAGATGATCCTAAACAGCACTATTATTTCATGCAGGTCTACCATGAAGGTATGTCAGTCTAAACTCATATTATCTTCCACTTGAAATTGTATGCTGAGCATTAAGGAAAATATGTTCAGCAAAAAAGAAGCTATGTTGTATTTTCAAAGTTCAGTAAAAAGACATCTTTACTTCTTCATGGGTAAACCTCATTCTCCACAATTATTTGAATCTGCCTATTGAGATCTTTTTGCTTCAAGAAACATTTTGTAAGAGTGGGAAAAGTTAAAACTCACCATCAATACTATCACAAATAGAATAGCTGCTCTATTATTGTAGCTACCATTCATGAAAATGCTATTTATCCTCAAAGCTACACAATATCACCAAAAAAATGGCAATTGTAAGGCCCAAATTCATTTTAAATCTACCATAAAAAATGGAATGAAAGGAAATTGAAATGTCAGGGCAACTGGACCTTACAGATAAAACGAAATGAATTAATGCTGATAGTAGAGGATATGCAGGGAAAGAGAACAATTTCAATAAACTGGGGGGGGGGGGAGGTTTCACACAATGCAGCAAAATCTGTCTTTTGTGTATCTCTTAAATGTGGGGTAAATTATAGTCTGATTTTGTCCAGGCTTGGAAGCGAAGCAGAGTTAGGACTGGTCAATTCTTAAATGGGACACCAGCAGGGAATAGCAGATAGGCTAGATAGTGGAAGTTGAAAAGGCATTTTGAAAGAAAGCAGTGGCAATCCACTTGCATTTTTCTGCTCAGAAAACTATATATAGGTATGTGGAGCTGAACTCAATGTGTAAGAGACTTGACCTTAAGAAACTAAATAGAAAATGAAAAATGCATTGTTCTCTAATTCTACATTCGCTTTCCCCAATGTCATAGCAATATATGTATTTCCAACCAAAATGAGCATATCTAATAGATTTATGTCACCACAGTCAATGACAGAAGCATATATCAAAGTAATATTTATTCTTTCCCACAGAATAATTGGGACTCGCAAAGAATAAGAAAACAGTCTCTTTAGAGTTAAAAATAAGACCCTATAAAATAATTCAATGGAGTATTGGACCAACTTACACAAAACTTGATTTGAACTGGTCTTGGCATTTACAAATTTAGAGAAAGCTTGGGAGAAATTGGTTTTACTTAAGAATACTAGTCATACTGATTTAATTTTCATAAGGGATTTTTACTGCTGCTCAGTGAGTTCTAGGACAGAAGGTAGTCCTCTTCTGCCCATTTCTTAGGACTTGGAACACTTCCTGGATGTTTTTAAATCTTCATATTGAAAAAAAAGTATGATTGTTGAAACTATATTTTAATCCCAGTAATTACAGATTTCAGCAATTAGACATTCTGTTTCTGACTGGCTATCAAAATGCCTCAAGAGGCTTACAAAAAATGGTATGACCTCTAACTTAGAAGTCGGTCCAATGAACATATACAAATGTATACAGGTAGTCTTCAACTTATTATAATTGAGCTCGGAATTATGGTCATAATTGTTGATCATTAAGTGGGTCATCACATGATTGCACCCAATTTTAGAACCTTTTTTGTGGTGGAGATCATTAAGTGAACCCATTGTACGCGATGGGCGGTTTTCCCCAGAAACTGGAAATAAAGACTAGTTTCTGGCAAAAAAAGTTGTAAATCCTGGTCACGTGACAGAAGACGAAGCAAACAGTCTAAATGTGGGCCATCTGTCAATCACCAAAATGCGATCAAATGAAGTCAGGCAGAGCAGTCACTAGAACTTTGAAATTGGGTCATATGTAGCTCTGGGGAGGTCTGTTGTAACTTCAAATGGTTGCTAAGTAAGTCAAAGACAACCTTTATAGAACATCTGGTTGTAAAGATAATATTTTAGTTCTGGAATCTAGTTGCTGGAAATCAGAACAAAATATTATTGTTTCCTGTACAGTATTGCTTTAAGTATTAAGTATCTAATTAAGACTATAGTAAAACCTTTTTGAGCATCTCAGATATACTAGAAACTTGCAAGATACAATAAAACACTTTAATTACAGGCTTGGGGAAGACCAAGCTTATAAGAAATATCGCCAGCAGGAGAGGAGGCTTCTGATTGCTGCTAAGTATGACTGGAGTCTAAATCTCTTCTCTGCTGGAGGGAAGAATCTATTAAAAAGTCCCCAATGGGAATTCTACTTTTTTTTTTTTTGCCTTCTAGTTTCACAGCACAATTTTGACTCCAATATCACTGGATGTAAGGCTGCATGCCTTCCTTTTTCATGAACAATATTTGGATAAGGACCTTCTGCCTCCTTTTGTGTGACTGTAAGAAGCCGAGGCAAAGAAGATATACAGCTACATATTTAGAGGTCGGTTTTGACCCTTACACCCACTGTGATCTAATGCTTTTGGTACTTTTGCTGTCCTTATTAGTCTATCTCCCAAGCCAGCTACCAATTTACTTCCAATTCTGTGATGTTTATCTTATTCAGAGGTTGGGTGCACTTCTCTCTTCCTCGCCTTTCTTATTGAAAGAGTTCAGTGAAGCACAGAAACTATACTGGTCACAATAACCTTTGTTCCGAACACATACAGCAGTTGAGAAAAATAGCTCTGCTTCTCTGCAGCCTCAGTTTCTCCTCTAATATAATTTATTCAGTTATCTTAATCATAAGAATATAAAGAAATTTGTCAGTCTTTTATGTCCATCCAGGCGTTGTATGTTGTCAAGTAAATCACTGACAAGTTTCAATGTTGTCGTGACTTTTTTCTCTGAATGTTTACAAAAAGTGAATTCTGACAACGCCGTAGAGACACCAGTACACTAGTTTTAAGTCTGCGAACCGTTGACTGTGTAAAACTCTCTACTAATGAGAAAGCTCCATTTTGAGAGGAAAGAGTAATCATTTTGAGAGATGATTACTCTTTCAGGGACTGAAACATAAATGTTATTTTGTGTTTGTATGTTACACAATATTTAGTAAGATTTGCTGGAGATGCAATTAGGTGTTGGGACATTTTTATAGGGACTGGTCTTTTCCTATTATTGTAATATTGAGGACACATCAAGACTATTAATATGATTCTGAATCACCCATTCAGATAGGTTATTCTTAGTGATATCACAGCATTTGGAATCAGTTAAAACATCACAAGTCACAGGTTTGGAAGTGCTGGCTAAAATAAGAAATTACTGGAAGAAGAAATCTTTATTTTGCAGCAACAATTTGGTGTGACATTTTAATTTGTTCTATTTCAACAACAGGGCAACAGGCCCCTTTTCTCTTTCTTTTTTAGTTCTGATTTTTTTAAATCTTTTTGTTAGAGTTGTATGTTCTTACTTTCCTTCTGTTAATTTGCTTAGCATAAAAAACAATTAAAACTGGGGAAAAGAAGGCAGTTCAAATCTGGGAAGACTGATGGCTTCTGAGATTTACAAAAGTCTCTCAGACATTAGGGCAGATTTGTCAATCAATGAATCAAATTCTCCTTCCTCCTCTCCTCAGCTTGGTATTTTCCACAAATCACAGACATCGTAAGGTGTGAGGCACAGCTGCTGTGGTAACATCTGTTAGAATTCTGCAGAAGCAGACTAGGCAGGTCAGAACTTCATGGTGGTGATGAATGTGATGTTTTTATTTAGAAGAGAGTAGTTACATTCATTTGCTTTTCTGCAAATGAAGAAAAGTCTATTCTTAATTTCCCATTGCATTGACTCATATCTCTAGTAGACAGTAGATATAGCAGTATAATAGTACAGAATATATACTGCAGTACAGCAGTACAGAAATACATTCCTTGCGTATCTAATTACACCTGGCCAAATATAGTATAAGATAAGATAAGATAAGACAAGACAAGACAAGACAAGGGACGTATTTTGTCTTACGGTAAGGACTTAGTTTCACAAGACTTAGACCGTCCCACATTATTGTCCCTAACTCTTCCACCGGGAAAAGTTCACCTTCAGGAAAAGAATTCGACTCACGTAGAATGTCGATCGAGACAGAAGACTAGGTCCGTTTGGTTCACCATTTATAGTTATGTAATACTGTCTAACAATATTAAGAATATTCATATTAATAATTGTAAGCCAATAAACACAGATTTTAAAGTAACCAGCATTTTTATTTTCTTAGAAAAGGGAAATACTTTAAAAGGATTTCTTTATTTGACAGAGAAATATTAAAAAAATTGTTAAGATTATAAAATCTGCAGATGATTTTAAAAAGTTATAGAGGCATTTTTAAAAAGATTCTTTTCTGATTCTTCATAATATTTCAGAGCTTAATTACTCTGTTAGACTTGTTACATATTTTAACAGTTATCAATAATTAAAACACCACAACACATTTGAAGATAAACTATACGCTTATTACTGAAAAGTAAGGAATGAGTGAATCTAAAGACACTGTAAGACCATAATATATACATAATGTCTGTACATAGTGACACAATTGTGAATCAAATACAAAAGGTAAGATTGGTTTTGTATGTTCCAAAAGCATCATTTTTATCCCTATATATTTTTAGACTTTTACATTTGTAGATAAGATATTATTCCCTATAAGTTAATGCTGACCCAGGAACCTAAAATATATTCTGCACTAACATATAAGCAAAAACTAGCTGATAATTTATTGAATAAGGACCAATCAATGCATGAGAGACCAACTCTAATGTAAGCCTAGAGCATGATAAGTGGTTTTCCTAACACTTTAATGTAAAAGATTATACAGCTATAATACTAAACTACATTGCAGGCATTAGGGCAATTATTTTCATAAGGCTTACATATGCAAATGCAAAGATAAAGACACAAATGCAACCTCTTAATGATATTTTGATTGTTCTTAGAACCCTTTCAGAACCACAGTTCAAAAACAGCTCCTGGTTGCTTTGGAATGCATTCAGCTGAATAATTTTGTAACCATACTTGGAGATATCAGTAACTGTTGGAATGTGAGAATCATTGCAACTAAGGTTTCATATTGTTGATTTGGGTTGATGTATATATAATATTGCAAACATTTTAAACATATTTAAGACACAGAAATTTTACAACTTGATCTTTCAAGGTATCTCTTCTTTTTCATTGGACGATCCCAGAATCGACAGAGGCTTGTTTCCGAGTGGTCTTTGGAGGTGGCGGTGGTGGTGTTTTGCTTGGCAAAGGAGGTGGCAGTTGCTAGAAGAAAAATTGGATAAAAGATCTTACTAGAGAATTAACTGCATTGATTCAAATATAATTTCCTATAATGCTACTATTGTGATAGCAGGATAAAAATCTATGTCTATTTAATTCCACTGGGTCTTATGAACAGGACTTTACTAATGACTGTAATTAAATTGAGTATTCAGTAAGGATATCAACTGAAATCTATTACATACGTAAGCATAATTATTTTACATTGCGTATGTTAACTATTTTAGCATTAAACATTACTAAACTGAGATATATTTTGGAATAATATAATATACCTTTTTTATAATTGGATGCCAATTCTCATTTTAGAAAGACCATGCTATACTGTGTTTCCCTGAAAGTAAGGCCTACCCTGAAAATAAGCCCTAGCTTTATTTTTTGGGGTGGGCCTAATATAAGACCTACCCCAAAAATAAGCCCTTGTTTTGGGGCGAGGCACATGCCGAAAAATCAAGCTAGGGTGGGGGTGGGGGTAGAGCTTGCCATTGCAGCCAGGCCTCTCACGGATTGACACTTGCCTCGCTGGCCCACTTCTGCAGCCGAAGGAGCAGCTTCATTCTGCAACTGAGAATGCAGCTCCGGCCTGCATTTCGCAATCAGAGACCTTTCCTGAAGGCTTCCGCAGCTGAGAACTGAGCAATGAATTCAATCTGTAGCTCTGTTCTCAGCTGCAGAAGCCTTCCAGAAAGGCCTCTGGCTGCAAAATGCAGGCCGGAGGTCCATTCTCAGCTGCAGAATGAAGCTGCTCCTTTAGCCGCAGAAGAAGTGGGCCAGCTGGGTAGGGCTGTCAGTGCCGCCATGGCGAGGTGAGTGGAAAAGACATCACCCGAAAATAAGACCTGATGCCTCTTTTGGAGACAAAAAAATAAATAAATGAGACCGGATCTTATTTTCTGGAAACATGGTATGAAATATATTATATTTCTAACTTATGAACAATTTTTCATTTGCCAGCATATATTTATGAAAGCTTAATATTTGTAATGCCAATATACTGTGTTTTGGGTACTGTTTTGACTTCTAGGATTTTATTTAATCAAATTAATCAGGAGTAGAAGTGCAAATTATATGAGCAGCAAATTATGCACCAATAAAGATCAAGCTATGTGGCCCACAATAAAAATCTTTGTTATAAGGGTAACGTGCAGCTATTTCACATATGGGTATATGGTACTATTAAGCTGATTTTCCATAGCTTTACTAAGAATACAATCATTAAAACCTCCACGAAAAGAACATTAAGTCATTTTGCAATGCTCCATCCAGCAATTGTAACAGAATAACAGAGTCAGAAGGGACCTTCCAGGTCTTCTAGTCCAATTCCCGGGACAAGCAGAAGATCCTATATCATTCCAGACAAGTGGCTGTCCAATCTCTTCTTAAAAGCCCCCAGTGATGGAGCACCCACAACTTCTGAAGGCAAGCTGTTCCATTGGTTAATTGTTCTCATTATTAGGAAATTTAGTTAGTTCTAAGTTATTTCTCTCCTTGATTAGTTTCCATCCATTGTTTCTTGTCTTGCCTTCTCGTGATTTGAAAAATAGATTGACTCCCCCCTCTTATATTGGAATATCATCATTCAATACATTTTACTTTGTCAGGAATACTTTCCATTTCATTTTATATCTTAAGACTTGCTTTTCCACTTGTTTTCCCACATTGCCCTCCCCCAATTTTTCTTCAATCTTTTATTATTCTTCAAATAAATTCATTCCATTTCATACTGTTAGTAGACAAGTTATTACAATTTTAGCAATTCTATGACTCTTCAGTAATGAAAACAAACACATAAAATATCTGTCATTTTTTCCACTATTATCATAAGGAAAGTACAAAGTACAAGCTGAAAATATTACTTCAGTGTCTGCCAATTTATCTCTGAGAAAAGTGTGAAGATTTATACAAATGTGGAACTGAACATGATTTGTCCTCTTAAACTTTGATTCTGGCTTTTCAGTTGTCAATTTAACATATATCTTTAGAAAAAAAGAATTTGCACTGATGTCTTGACATCCATTCAGTGTATCAGGTACATAGTTTAAAGATAAAACTCTTAGATCAGGATATCCTTTTCTTTAGTGGTAGAATTCTTTGGGCATACAAGACCAATAAGTATTCAGACCATTTCCCAGGAAACCAATGGTCAAGTCTGATTTCTTGCAGAGTGCTTCTAGACAAATATTTCTAATATAAACACCTTGTTTCATTGTACAATAGAGCCAAATGAAGTTGCTTTCCATTTATAACCATCTTGTGTTTTTTTCTTTACACAAAAAATGCCAAATACTACTTAATAATAGTGCCACGAACTTCTATGTATCACTTTTAATGCAAATCACTGTCTTGCCTACAGATGAACTGTGAACATTGGGTTTCCCAATACTTAATGATATTTTTCAACACTTCTCTGTTCTAGCAGATAATGCAATCTGAAGCTCCAGGATTAATGCAAACAGCTTTTCTGCACCTCACCATCCACTTTCAAACAAAATTGCTGGAAAAAAGGCATCAAGATTTCTTGCCATTTTGAAATAGCAAAAGTATACAGTTATTAATGTTAGCGATTCCACAAATCTCTCTTCTACAAAAGGACCTGTGCAATCGTTACTATATTTAATGATCCATTATGGTCGATTTGTTTCATAAATAGCTATTCTCATTGTTTATATACTGTAGCTGGCTTGTTGAAGTGGAAGAACAGTCTGAAGAAAACTCTTGATGCATGGTCAAAATGTTACCAAAACCCACAGTCAGGTAAAAAAGTCAGGTAATAAAGCCATTTACATGATAACATATCTTTCAGCTTTTCATTTGGGGATCAGTTCTCTCTCAATATCAAGGTGGAACAAGTATTCTGTTTCATCTCTCAGTAAGAATCGTATCCTAGGGAACATAATTATTTTTCTGTAGAGAAACTAACTTTAGCCATGAAGTAGACCATTTGTTCTCTGCATTATTACTTACTGCAAAACCCTTTGTTATTTAGTTACTAACTATGCACCTTTAGAGTGGCTATGTAACATAGTCAATACAATGTCAGGAAATAACGGAGGACTGATTTACCATAATAATTTATATTATGAAGGGCATATGCATAGTAATATGCATTTTTGACTTGATGGATGAATGGGGGAATTAAGAATCAAAAAATGAGAGAAGGATACAAATTTAAAGGATAGGGTTTATGAAGAATTGAATACAGCTGCTGCATGTTATAAATCTTCATAGGTTGAACAATTTAGGCTAAGGGATGAGGAGATAGGTCAATAGCAAGCTGATAGTGGTGGATTTCACATTGAAGGGGAAGCATTTAAATTTTAAAAGCAACCATGGAAAGAGAAGGTGGAAATAAATTTCAGTTTAATAGAAAATATTGACAGAGGAAAAGAATAAGATTCTAATAAAGCCCTGTGATAACAAAGCCTTTTCAATGAAAAGTAGTGCTGCTTTCCCTCAGAGTTAAGGGAAGGTGGTGTGGCTTTGTAGAATATTTAAACAATAGAAAAATATTATATTAGTCATTATCATCAGCCATTCAGTCATGTCTGACCCTCAGCCACCTTATGGATCAGCACTATCCATGCTGCTCTGTCTTGTACCACCTCCTTCATATCTGCCATGGTCATCCTGGTGTTATCCTTTATAATGAGCTGCCAACAGATATTATGGTGGCCCCTTCTCCTTTTTCTGCTGATCACGCCAACATAATTGACTATTCAAGTGAGTCACCTCATAACAATATTAATAGTACTGGAAAGCATCACCAAGAAAATTGCACTGGACCCTCCTTCTGGAGCAGAACTAGTAATGGCTTTTGATTTCATGCATATCAACACTGTATAATTTGGATTGTCCCCATAATCAAAAAGCCAAGAAAGCAATCCTAAATTTAACTTCCACTCATGACTTGATAGATCCTAACTGAATAATCGGCTTTAGTGCTGTCTTGATCTTAAAGATAGATTGCAATGATGATTCCCAAAAAATTACAACCCTACCTATAATGAAAAGATGAGATCTGAAGAGTAATGTTAGCATTCTAAAATATTAATGATCTATTGAGATCTAATTCACTTTAACCCTATAAAAGGCTGTACACCTTTTAGAAGAGCAGTATGAGAGGGCAGTATTTTTCTTTTTGCAAATTTTTTTAGTGTGGGTGAGAAGGATAGTTGGTCATCTACTGAAGATGCTCAATCTCTGCATTTTTTATAATAACAGAAAGTTGGATTCCCTACTTTACACAAACCCTTTAGGATTTGGTAAGATCCCCCATATTAACTTCGGATCCCTAAATCCTAGTATGAGCCTTGGGGTAACTAAGGTAATAAGGAAATTGATCACTGAGGGTCTGATTCAAAATATTTGCTTGCCGGAACAAAGTTAATGTGTGTGTGTGTGTGTGTGTGTGTGGGAAGAAGAAGAAGAAAAGGACCAATAAAGGAGAATATTTATAGCTCAGGATTGAAATGAAGGATCCTTGTGCTTTTGGGGTTTGGTTGTTTTCTTGCAGACGTTTCATTACCCAAACTAGGTAATATCATCAGCGACAACAGCGTTGATAGTTTGGGTAATGAAACGTCTGCAAGACACAAGAAAACAACCAAGCTCAAAGAAGAAAAGGAATTAACAATATAAATTTCTGCATAATTTTAACAGAAATTTTAACAGATTAAGATACCTAAAACAGATATTAAAATATCTAAGTTTGCCCTAAGCTAGATTATGTCAGATATGTCATTAGAAAGAAATCTTGAATTTTAATACTATTAAATTAATTGAGTACATCAATATTCAGTAATAGATAGGGCTGCAAGTAATGCTTTGCTGGCAGAGTAAGTAGAAAATAACACATTTTGAGATCGATAGTCCTTGCAACCTCTTCCTATCTTCTTTTCACTTCTATAAACATGCAGAATGTTTATTTCTATTCCTCTAGTTTCTGTCTACCTCTTTACAATGAAAGAAGAAAAATGCCCATTAGACTTTGCCGAAAAGTTTGACTGCCATTCCCAACATGCTTGCAATAGAAATCCAAATTTTCTGAAAAACTGAAAGGTTCCTTCCAATTGAGCTTACCCCTAGTGACTTAATTAACACATCCATGTAGTTGTCTTGGCAACAGTACAAAAATTGGTTGCTGCCTTCTTCCAAGTTTAATCTGAGATTCTGGTATTTCTTAATGACCTCCCTTCCAAATAGTAAGTGAGCCTGACCCTGCTTAGCTTCCCAGGTCTATTTCAAAATTTGTTTCTATATATTTGAAAGTGTACCATGGTTGTTCAGCAAATGTTTTAGGCTGGGTAGGTATTTATAAACAGATTCTGGCTTGTAAAACTGTACTAGTGAAAGTTAATTATAGATAATATCCTTGGTAGCGATTACGTTTTTATCTGTAAGTGAAAAATCTTTTACTGCTTTCTTTTCTATGTCTATTTTATATTCCTAAATTCCTATTAACAATTTGGCCTTTTTATTAATTTAAATTTCATAATTTTTAATTGCTTGTAAAGGATAGTTAAAATAAATAAAAAAATAAAAAAAACTCTATTTAACTTTAAAACTAGATGACACCAGCAGGTTACTATCAATAGTTAGGCTGTAGATTAATCACATTTAGTAGAAACAGAAAACACAGACTTATTTAGTTTCCAAGCTTAGATAAAGTGGGCCAGGGCTCTATGTATTTTTTATACTTTCATTAATTAAGAGGACTGTGTTAGGTTTCAACAATGGTAGGTTATAAGAAAACAATTGAAGTAATGATATGGTTTACCAGAAATTAAGGCCACACCTAGGCCAATTTCCTATAGCCATGTGACCTTCAGGAAAAATAGACGTTTTATTTAAAAGATGCACCTGGAACATGGAAGCATTTCATCTCCAATCACCTCTCTTTATATTTTTTTCTGTATTAAAAGAAACAACTATCCTTGTTTGTCTTGAATTTTGCCTTGACAGAAATGGGTGAGATATAAGGGAATAGGAATTTTTCTTCATGAATTTTTAAATAACATCTGGGGTTTGCATTGAAATATTGTGGGCAAGAAATTAAAATCACTATTTTTTTAAAAAATGTAGTTCCTTGACTTTCTCTTCCTTTGTCTCTGGCACAAAAGGATATGCAACTGTTTATCCTTATCTACATGCATCTTACTTTGTAATTTCCTTTTCAGGCCTAATATAGGACTAATTCTCTCTTTTTCATAAACTACACAATATTTTGAATACCCACACGCAGCTGATTGCACTATATGATAATGCAAACAGTAATTCTCATAGCACTATTGAATATTAAACATTTGAGACAATACTTATAAGATAGTATGTAAGAACTGAATGCAAACAGTAAATTATAACCTTTCTGTTTCATTTTGCCTTCATTTATTTGAATGCTGTTTTTTCATGCTCATAATTAAAGAAACTTCCCTTTGCCAGTGTTATTATTTATTAATAACCAGGACTTTTTTCACACACACACTTTTATACATGCATCACTAGAGAAAATATAAAAACAATCCTATAATAAAACATCACCACCCCCTTCCAAGTCAAATTAAAATAACAGAAAAAGATAAAATAAGAAACAATGGTGGGTCAGCTACCATCAAGCTTTTACTTAATGTTTACTAATATTACTTACAAAAACCCACTGACCTAGTTTAGCATCTATGGTCTATTTCAGGGGTAGTCAACCTTGGCTCTTTTATGACTCGTGGACTTCAACTCCCAGAATTCCTGAGCCAGCTGTGCTGGCTCAGGAATTCTGGGAGTTGAAGTCCACGAGTCATAAAAGAGCCAAGATTGACTACCCCTGGTCTATTTCATTGTGTCCAAAGACAAATTAATTTCAAATTAATGAAGATATTTGCTATATAAAATTTGATATACTGTGGAGGTATTTAATTCCTCCATTCTTTTCAATAGCCATAAATGCTTTCCTATTTTGGTAGAAAATGTATTCCATTACTTTTGTCAAGAACAACATAACTTGTCAAAACGACAATCCTTTATTGGTTTGTTGAAGTTCTAAATGCAGGTTCAAAAGCTATAGATACTATGGGCAGACAAGATGCACAAATGATTATAATTGTCAACTTACTGCACATGATTACAGATGTTTATTATGAAAGCAATAGAACTATGGTACAGTTATCATATGTTTCTGTCTATATTAGTTCTGGTACCATATACTGATTCTCTTAAAAAGTGCATAAAGTTTTGCTTGTAATTTTAAACTGAAAGTAAAATTTTATTTCCATTCTGAGTAAGCATCCCATGTTTTAAATTAAACTCCATTTCTTTTGAATTTGTTTTCTTGATTCTAATTTAGCATGTAGTTGATTTTGTATACAGTGATGGATACAATCCTTAGAAAGCAATATGCAAGGTTTCATGTTAAATTCAAGAGGAAGATATTATAGAATCTTTTCCCTTAAGTATTTTATAACTTTAGAGTTAAGGACACTGAACTGAATATGTCATTCTAATACAAGTATCTCCAGTTCTACTATAGGATGAGAGTTTACGCTCATATAGATGCTACTGGACTACAGTGCCTTGAATGCTTTATCACTGGCTAGGCCTAATGGGGTTTTAGTTAAACATTTGAAGAGCTTCAGGATGTCCACTCCAATGAAAATATGTTATATAAAAAGTTTCAATATGTATTTTTATAATGAAAAGTATGGATACTACAAATGAAACCAAATGTATAAAGTTGGATCAAATTTAAATGTTTATAGTAAGTATTGAGGGAGGTCTCAGCACTTGGTAAGTCTCTTCACTTCATTTTCCACATGTATGATGGGATTACTGTCAAGATATATCCTACTTTTAAATGTGTTAATAAGATACATCTTGTTATCACACAGAAATATTGAATATTGCCTATTAGCATGCTGATAATGTATTCATGCTTATATAAGCTTCCCATTTAATCAAGGGTCCATAAAATAAGCGATCATGTGACACTCAGGCATGATATTCTCCTTATATAATTGACTATGAGTTGCAATTGTATTTGCAAGGAATAATTTGAGGAAGATGCTGATTTACCAGAATTGTTAAGTCAATTTACATTTCTACATAGAAGACAAAAAGTTTGATGAAAGATAATAGCTGTGAAAATATTCAGATGCATATACTGTAGCTGTACATGCTCTGGATAAATCAGATTCAAAACAGGAATGTGATTTAAAAGTTGCAGGAATGTGTTTTAAAAGCTGTTGGAAAGTCAGGAAAGAGATATGGATTGTACAGACGCAAAACCAGCTGAGCCAATTGCATACCCCTCTCTGAAGTTCAAGCCTGCATTCTTTTGCAATTGCAGAATCCTGTCTGACTGGAAAAGTGATAAACTGATTTTTCCTAGGAAAATTGAAGAATATTGGGAAATGGATTTGTCACATTTAACCACTTTCCTGTGGACTTTGTTGGGAAGATGCACCGATTGTGGAGACTGAATTTATTATATTTAATTAGACAACAATTGATAAGAAATGATGTTAAGACACAAACATGGATACTTGATCCAGGACAAATTACTCTTAACTCTTGGAATGACTGGGATAGATAAGATGCCATGGTAAATTTTCTACAAGTTGATTACAATACTAGTTTGTTAACAGAAGGTTTTGAAACTTTAACCTTGCTCTTTTTATTATTATTGTTCTTCCTGTTAAATATGTTGCTATTAATATAGTTATTAATATGGATAACAGGTCAATAATTTGTGAATAGACTTAGTAGCTTAAAATTTTTTCTGAGCCTGTTTCACAAGGGGTGGGAAACCAAAACTGTAGTAATATATTAATCAGTATTCAACTAGGTGGTATAATATGTGTATATGTGTTGTTTTTTCCCATTTTAATGCACTTTTTTCAATGTTTGTTTTGTCTTTTTTCTTTATTTTTTTAAAATTTGTTGGAACTTTGTGTTTTAACTTTTTTTGAATGAAATAGAAAGAGTTTTTAAAAAAGAAGATAAAGACAAGCTACAATAGTTTTAGGCTGGTTAACTATACAAGCCACTGTACTGTCAGTTATTAATAAGTCAAGTTCAACCTCTGTTGTCTTCACGGACGAACACTTGATTCTCAACCTGATTTCAGTGACAATGTATAGGATGTTCAGTAATAGCTTTAATTCTATTGGCCTAACCCATCGTCTTTACATTTCTCAATTCTTGCCAACCATATTTTTTTCTACTTCATCATCCATTCTCATCACATGTCCAAAGTATGTGAGTTGTGGCTTGCTTTTTATTGCCTCAAGGAAGCTGCCAGACTCTATTTGATCCAGGATTGATTGGAACACCTTGCTGTCTCTAAACCCATAATTCAGTAGCATCTGTTTTCTTCCTCTCAATGTATCCATCTTTCAAAGCTTTACCTTTTTATACTGGAAAAAACAAGTATCCAAGTATGTCAGAGCAGAAGGCTGTGATGTAGCATACCAGGCTTTGGACACCACATCACAGAACTCAGGGGGTTACAACGCTAAAGCTCAGGATGTTACAACACAGCCAACCACCCAGGATGTTGTAACACAAAACTCAGGATATCACTACACTAGATCTCAGGATGTAATCACACAACCCATTACCCAGGTCATTATAACACAAAAGACTAATGGGCACACAGCCAGCACCTCAACCACTCAGGATGTTACGAAACAGCTAAACAATCCACAAACAATAGCTCCCACACAGCCAACCAATCCACCTACAGCAACTAAGCCAGCACTCCACACACCCCCACCAATATTTATAGATCACATTTTGCTCGCACAAGCACGAAGCCGAAGACCCCAGCCTGAATATGATGAGTGGGACCTCGTCGAAACGTCGCCAAGATACTCTCAATCTTACATGGGAAAAGACCCGAATATGCCAAGACCTGCATACCTGTACCCGTGAAAATCTACGAAAACAAATATATATATATATATATATATATATATATATATATATATATATATATATATATATATATATATATATATATATATATATATATATATATATATATNAAAAGAAAAGAAAAAAATCAAAGGCAAAAAGTGCATGAGAAGCAAAAAAATTAAAGATAGAAAAGAAAGAAAAAAAGTAGCTTCAAATACTCTTCAAAGCAACTATAAGTACAAATATATTTAACCTTTATGGGCTAAGAGACATTACAAGAAATTTATGAACTAAGGAGAATAGGACAAGAAAATCCTGCTGCTGTTGTTTCCTAGTTTAGTAACGAAACGTTCAGAAATTATATTGAAACACCACAGCCAAAATATTTGATCTTTCTCTAAAAATATAGTCTATTACTTTTTTCTACAACCTATCCTGTCTAATCATCAAAACCATAAGTCATAAGTTAATTTTTTTTCATTTTTACACAAAAAGTCCTTAAGCGGAGTCTAGTCAGCAATAAATGTAGATAATGTCTTTTCTCTAATCAAATAAGTTGGGTCAATATCCATTTTTATCTGATTGCCTTCCTTATTATGAATCTCTCTGTTTCCTCACATTCAAAATTTTTGCAACAGCTTTTTTTTACTGAAAGAATTCTGCAGAAGAATAATTAGATGTTCTGGCACATTTATTAGTGATTGCATGATCCACATTCTGACATGATCTTGGCTATAATATTATTATACTCAATAAGGCAAAGATCAATCTTCATCTTGTATTCTCTTTCTCTGTTATCTTTTGTTAGCTATTTCATATCCATTTGCCTTTTCTGAAATCTGCCTGCTTATTTGGCATTTCTTTTTCATTGTGCGGGCTATTCTTTTTTGTAACATCTTCAAAATACTTCAGCTGCTATTTATAGAAAGAGTTAATAATTTGTACATTCTCTTGCATTTTTTCCTTTGATATAGATTTTTGTTATGAACTTTTTTAATCACTAGAACATACAATATTATTCAATATTTGTTGATATGAAGCTGTTGGCACTTTATCTGCCACTTCTGAAGCTTTAAACACTTCAGTGGGTATTTTATCTATGCCAGATACTTTCTATTTGATAGCTGGTCTGCTGTGTGTCGCACCTTACTTTCTAGTAGAATTGTTCTTGACTATATTGTTTCTGAATGTCAGCGCATTCAGAAACTAATTCATATAAATTAAGTCTATTTTTATTGTAACAGACCAGTAACAGCAAGTCTGAATGTGCTTCCCTGTCCATCCCTTTACTGGACTGAAGACCTTCTTGGTAGCAGCTCCTCCTTCTGTCTTTCAAGGCCATTCCCTCTGCCATCTATAAACTTTTCTCTTTATCTTATAATTCAGATTTAGTCTTTCTATCCTCCTCTAATCTCACTTGTCTACATTAGATCTCTAATGTTTTTGAGCATGAGTATTATAACTGTAATTTTCTTGTGATTCTCTGGTATACTTGTAAATATCTCTTATTTTCCTTTTATTACTATATTATTATTATTATTATTATTATTATTATTATTATTATTATTATT
>NW_015386204.1:1252893-1284988 GCF_001527695.2 Protobothrops mucrosquamatus | reverse complement strand
CTTCTCCTTCTCCTTCTCCTTCTCCTTCTCCTCCTCCTCCTCCTCCTCCTCCTCCTCCTCCTCCTCCTCCTCCTTCCATCATCATCATCATCATCTATCTTCTTTACTTGTTGATATTCTTAACTGAAGTATCTTACCCTCTCTATTTTGCTTGACATTAGAAAGCATGTGTCTTTCTTCTTAACCAGGGCTTTCATCTTCTAGCTTTCTACGGTTATCATCATAATTTGTTCTAAAAGTCATTTGGATTTTTCCCTCTTCAAAATACAGGGAATATTTCTCATGTCCTTGCTTGCACAATATCTCTTATTACAGCCCATATCTCCTTACCTTGCATAAGGTAAGCATAGTCAATCCATTCCTTACATTGATCTTATATTCCAACTGCATCTTTTTCAAATCGTATCTTGCTGGCACAACTTAAGAGTCTTGAATTTATATGTCAGCATTATTCTGGTGTGTCCATTTCAAAGCTCCACATGATCTCCCCCATTACGTTCATGTAGATGTTAAACAGCACAGAATAGTGATAGCAATAGCACTTAGATTTATATACCGCTTCACAGTGCTTTACAGCCCTAGTGGTTTACAGAGTCAGCATATTGCTCCTAACAGTCTGAGACCACATTTTACCAACCTTGGAAGAATGGAAGGTTGAGTCAACCTTGAGCTGGTCAGAATATACAATAGAACCACAAAGGGGGAGGAGGATAAATAACTATGCAAGGAACAGTTTGGACACAGTCAAAACCAGCAACTTTACTTTGGCAGAAAATTATTTAACTAAAACATTGGAGGGAGAAGGCTACAAATTAAATACTGTCTTACTGCATTCCAAACTTCTACAGCAAAACCTGTGAGAGACAGATCTAAAAAACAATTTATTTATTTAAACTGGCTGGATGCTGCATAATTAGCCTTTTGACTTGAAGGCAAAATTAAACAATTTTCCTATCTTTGTTATGAAAAAAAATCAGAAGCACATATCCTGAAATCTTCTGATTATTTCCCAACATAATATAAGCCTCAGGACAAATGCGATGGCAGAAATTGGATATGAATAGATACATGGCAGAGTCTTGTGAATGAAGATATGTGACAGAGGAAGCAGAATGAGAGAAGAATTATGTCCTGATTTTTACCCAACATTCAGAGGATCTGTAGTTCAACCAGAAGGCATATATTCATGTTTTACAGAGCAGAAGGAAAGACTGTGTATGAAGATTCAAATGCTGGACACTCACAGATGTTCTCGTATAATAATTGAGATAAGGAAGAGAACTAGAAGCCATAATAAAGTACACACAGAAAGTGAGGGAAAGAGACTTGAGAGAGAGGAACATTAAGTAAGTTAAAACTTGATTTTTTATATTCCCTGTACTTTTCTGAACATACTGGTTTTGTAAAGAATACTTTCACAGTATGTTGAACTCTAGCCTTCATTCAGGGCCAATTGTGGTTACAGAGGCTGAGTCTTGCATATTATATGGGAGGAGTTCGAGCCTGCTGAACCTGAGGATAGGGTTCTTGTAGCTGTTAGTCTGGTCATTTCCATTTTGGATCCATGCCCCTCTTGGCTGGCCAAGGCTGCCAGGAAGTGAATACATGTTTGGGTCTGGGTGGAGGTTAATTCCTCTTTGAGTAGGGGTGGCTCCACTGGCACTTAAGGTGGTTTGGTGCACCCCTCCAAGGGCCATCATGTAATCAAGAAAACTTTCGCCCAGTTTCCAACCTTTCCATTTTAGGGACGTTTGTACAGAAAGTGGTTGCACAATAGATTCAAAAGGCCCTGGATGTAGCAGATTATCTACATCTACATCTATTCAGTCATGATTCATTCTCTGGGATTAATTGCATTTTCCCTCCAGAGATTAGGATGGTCCTGACCCTGTTGGCCTTTCATAAGGCTTGAAGACCTGACTAGGTACCTGGCCTGTGGTCCTGAATGTGTGAAGACCTCACTTTCCTGGTTAGGTTGACCCAGATAGATTGGCTGCTATTTGTAGTTATTTTTTTATGATTGTTTGCCCCCCAGAATCATTGGTTTCAGATGGGCAGCTATACAAATTGAATAAATAAATATAATATTAGATTGCACTACTTTATTAGCATAGGTATCACAGTATCCACAATAAAACCCCTTATTTGTTTAAGTAATGGCTCCTGACATAGTCTTCAACACTTCTATGGGATCAAAAAGCCATTTGTCCCATTTCTCTTGCTGAGCTGAGTTATAGCAGAATCTGGAGGGGAAGTAGATCTCGATACTTTTTACCCCAGCACTAAAAAAAAAAAAATCAAGTTCCCTTCCGGGAAAGAAGAAGTGGGAGAAGTTGGTCTTTTGTTGTCAACTCTCCAGTCTCTATAGATTCATGCAACTAGACGCACAGGAGCCCTATTCTCTCCTTGCTCCTGCTAGAAGAAAGAGAAGTGGATGCTTTGGGTGCCAAGTCTCTTTCCAGCAGCTAAATTAATGGAGGCACTCTGGATTTTGTATTGTGAAATAATTTTCCTCGCAATTCTTTCCAGATGGCATTTCCTTACGTTGCTACAAATCATCTCACAATATTTTCAGGCACTCTGGAAGCTTCAGGAGTAAAGAAAGATGGATAATAGCAGTTCTACAAGCTCCATTTTGTTGACAAATGGGCATAGGGAACACCCATATACCCTGTTCTCCACTGTATTAGTATACTGATATTACCCATATTTATCATGTTTTATTATCTGTCAGATATAATAATTTTACCATCAAAATATTTTGAGGCCGACAATTCAGCTTGTTTGCACGTTTTGCTCTAATGTGAAAAAAATGTTAACTGTGCATATATCTCAGAATATAATGAATAGCTTCTAATTACAAACAGCAATATTTTCACTCAATTATTTTGACAAAATTGCATGTTCTAAAAACAAGATATATGATACAATTGCTGGCCTTAAGATTGATCTTTAATTTGTTTTCATGTATTACTCTATAAAAGTAATATTTCATGAAGCCAATAAATGTTATGTAGACTTACTTCTAGCAACGTTACTTACCCTTTGAGGTACAGGGGGGGAAGTGGCAGGGCTAATAGATTCATGGCTCTCCATGACATTTCCGTAGTCTGCCATGCTGCCTTTCAGAGGTAATGGTGGAGGAATGTCCATCATTTCCAAATTATTCATGCCATTTAGTTCAGAATCTGAAAATAAGGATGCATGTAATTCTCAGCAGCTTATTCACATTCACAGCTAATCTATAATATTATGAAATAAAAAGAAACTTTTTTTAGTTTCATAAAGTCCTCCCAACATTTCTTATTTGAAAAATGAAAGAGTAGCAACAAGAAACATCCAATATCATAAAGAAAGAATGTTTTTATCATAATATATAATTGCTAATCAAGTTGCTACCTTTTTTTCCTCAGAACTCAAGTATGTCCTTGATTGTGACAAGTATGAATGCTTTAGACATGCTGGGAGGATGAGCATTATAATTGGTGGGGGCCAGAAACATGTGAAGTTGAAAGGTCCCTTCATACATAAATTCAAGGTTAAATTCAACAGAAATAAGCAGTGTACTTGCTATAATATTTGTTATGGTTGCTTTACCACATCCATAATAACCAGAAATGTCAAGACTCCTGTGGAATGATCACACAGCTGGGAGACTAATCAGTTTTCCTTAAATGATATTTGATACTGCAGAGGTAGCCATTATTAATCTTTGCCCCCTCGCCAACAAAGCATTCTTAATCAAAGTTGAAGTTGCTCCTTCTTTGACAGAGCTGGTTAATATTTGTATTTCATCAGGTGGAAAAATTAGGAGCATCTATACTGCAAATGATCATTCAATAACAAAAATGCATCATCTGAGATGGGAATTTCTAGATTTTCATTTGCAATATTAATTATTGAATCTTGGATGATGTATGAAAAATGGTCTATAAATGCTAACACTACTATGAGGAAACAGTCCACTAAACTATTTCTTACACTTTTTTGCCTATTATTCCTTAGTTACTTGATTATAAATGATTCAGCATTTTAATTTTTTCCCTAGGATAAACACAATTTTAAAGGACAAAATTGAATACACTCTTCCCACAAACAATTTAAAGAATTAAATGTATAACTATATAATTTTCCTAAAATGTTAGAAAATTACTGTAATGTCAAATGAGGTAAATAGCTACAAGTAGACTTCAATTTACAACCAAAATTGACGGGATTCGTTTTGTCAACGATTCACTCAAAACGAGGTAAAATGTTAGAAAGAACGGTGTCAACAATTCACTTAGTGACGTCAATTCAATCATTGTGTTAATAATTCACTTAGCTCGAAGAGGTAACTGTAACGAACAGTCTTCCAACGTTTTTCACTAGTACACTGGGACCCTATGACGTTGGTAGTATTTACTCAGTACTGCCAAGCAGCTAAATTTTGATCATATTACCCTGGGGAAGCTGCAATGATTATAAGTGTGAAAAACAGTCATAAGCCATTTTTTTTACTGCCGTTGTAACTTTGAATGGGCACTAAACAAACTCTTGTGATTTCAGGACTACCTGAATTGCACAGCTACAGATATCAAGAGGAACATGAATAGATTGCAATACCATTTCAGATATATTCTATTTAGGATCTCTTTTAAAATTTCCAGAAGTTTGTTAAAACCTTTAATTCCAAATAAGGCAACATTCTGTTACATACAATATGAAATGTGCAATACAGGTTCTAGTAAACAGGTTCCTAAAAATGTTAAAAATCCAACTTCAAATTATATTTTTCAGTCTGTCTTTTATTGTACCTCACAAGGTACTTAGGGGAAAGAAATGGGGATAGGAAAGAATCACATATCCTGCCATGAACTTCTTGGAAAAGGAATCAGATATATGTAGTTAAAGGGAAAAATGTATTTCACCTGACTTCTATTTCATTTTTATTTTCTACCTCAGAAAAGTAGTAAATAAAACTTCCTGAGTTTGTGTTGGGGACCTACATCATCGAGAAGCAGCACATCAGACTTTAGTTTCATGCACATAAAATACATCCATCTCAAACCTTTTAAAGCTTACTCTTGCAGACAACTGCTTTTCTGCAGTATTAAAAGACAGGAACTGATTGTGAGAAGTAGACAGCCCATTAAAGCCTGCCAAAGAGATGAAATCTCAGTCCTCAGATGAGGAAAGCATGCCTAACTGGTTCCAAAGGTACCTAGAAGTGGATTCCATATCTAATAAGCCAACAATTTATCTCAGCTTGGTCTGTGTTGCCAGGGGATTCTGGAAATTGTAGTCTGCTTTGCAATACTGAATAAGGCAACAGTGACTTTTATTGTTTCAACCAACTTGGAATTAAGTTCCATATACTGTTGGCATACAATCTCCAGTTGACCCAAGGCAATATACACTATCATTTTTCCCCAAATGGGACAATTTTAAAACTAATTTTCTAATCTTCCTGACATGTATTTTATTCTTTAACCTTTTTTCTTTCTTTCTTTCTTTCTTTCTTTCTTTCTTTCTTTCTTTCTTTCTTTCTTTCTTTCTTTCTTTCTTTTTCTTTCTTCCTTCCTTCCTTCCTTTCCATTGCAACTGAAGGAATTTTCACATGCTCAAAATAGTCCTGCAACTGGGCTTATTTTTTGTGTTCATATAGCTCAATAATGAAACTGCCATGACTTAGCTCCTTTGTTCTTGCTTATTAATAAAAGAAGAGAGCCCTTATGGGTACAAGAGAAATCCTAAAATCTTCACATCAGAAAAGGAGCAAAAACACACTATAGGTGAAGTACAATATTCAGATGCCTTTAGATAAAAAAGTATACCAATATTAAGCTATATTCTTTATATCTCATTCAACAGTTTAGAATTATGTTTGTTGGTGCTTCTGTTTATTAAAAAGGAATGATACTGTTTAATATTTCAACAGACTATCAATCTACTTAGTAAATGTTAATTTATTTAAGAAATTGTATATACTAATTACTAAATTTCTAAGAACTTGTTTTACTGCTTTACAGTGGTCAAATTATCTTCCCTAATTTCTGGGAAGAGAAAGGAAATTTGTATTTCTGTACAAGTAAGTTTTAATGATTAAATCCTGGTAACGGCTAGTACTAGGAAAAAGTGGATAAAATCTATTTTACCTATGTATTTCTACTGTAACTTTTGCTACAATCTCCTCCTTTTTTTTCCCCCAGATCCGTACATTCCTCTCTCCTCCTTCGCATCCCCTCCATCTTCTCTACTGAGTTGCCTTCCAGGGAACAGATTGCTCTTGTCAGAAGTAATCACCTATTGAAGATTTCCCGCCTTAATTCACTCTGTTTATTTTTGCTATTCTCACTTTTTTCTTCGTTAAAAATCAAAACTGATCACTTGGAAAGGACTTTTCCCCCTTCCTTCTATTTCTCTATTTAAACTCCTCCCATTTGCATAAAATAAGGTTACCTAAAATCAGGCTCTTAGGCTACAATTTATTTGCCCTTTTTTTAGATACAGTTGGATAGATCAGGAACTTGCAATAGGCTCATTTTCTCACATATTCCTTCTTCCTCCCTAATAAGTATATTTATTGATTTACATTAAGCAAAATATATTTGGGCAGCTAGCCAAAAAACAACCAATCAAAAATATAGACAAAGTACCCTTAAAAATTCTCTAAAGCATACAACCAAACATACATACAGGGCTCCACTAACATCCCCACCAGAGTCCCTGGAACAATAGCCAAATGTTCAGGGCCATCTGAATCTCAGCACAAAGCTATTTTATAGGACAAGCGCCTTGACAAAGTTTTGACAAGCGACATTGCTTCACAAAAGGGAACTGGAGCATACCCACCCTGACAGATATAGTTGAATGAGAAAAAGTTACTGGAGATGGGAGTAACCATGCCATGTAGTTTTAAAGCTCACAACTAGCACTTTGAATTGCCCACAAAAGCTCTTTTAGCTGTAGTATTATGTGGGTGTGGAGGGCATGATGGCTCAGCAGTTAGACACTAAGCTTGTCAGCTGGAAAGCTGACAGCCCAGCTTTGAGACTCAATTGCTCCGCAACAGGGTGAGCTCCCATTAGTTGCTCCAGATCTTGCCCATCTAGCTGTTTGAAAGCATGCAAATGTGAGTAGATAAATAGGTATCATTTCAGTAGGAAGGTAACAATGTTCCATGCGTCTTGGCATACAATCATGCTGACCACATGACCATTGAAATGCTGGCTCCCTCGGCTAAGAAACGGAGATGAACACCGCCCCCTAGAGTCGACATGACTCTAAAGGGGAAACCTTTACCTTTATGTGGGTATATATGGTGCACCCCAACTTCATGCCCTCCTGAATTTTTGAAGGTGGTGAAGGTGAAGTTCCAAATGCATTTCAAGGGTAGCTCTATGTAGAGTGTATTGTAACAAAACAACTGTGA
Source organism: Protobothrops mucrosquamatus (assembly GCF_001527695.2). Classification (NCBI taxonomy): domain Eukaryota; kingdom Metazoa; phylum Chordata; class Lepidosauria; order Squamata; family Viperidae; genus Protobothrops; species Protobothrops mucrosquamatus. Next base: position 1,277,574 of record NW_015386204.1, on the reverse strand, counting down.
AGTATTTAAAACATGAATGATTGTGAGTGATAACACCCAAACCAGGAATGGATAAATCTGGCACACAAGAGGGATTTATGCAAAATCCCCCTTGGCTACAGCTACCATTTGCTTCCCAGCCATGAGCCTGGGAAAACTCCCAAATTGCATACCAACTCTAAATGGGGAAATATTATCCAGCCATAATTAACAGTAAAGGGTCTGCAGATCTAGGGTACTAAAACTCATACCCCTCAGTCTTGTTAGGATTCAATTGAAGCTTCTTTCCCATCGAGAACTGCACAACCTCCAGGCACTGGGAAAGAACTTGGGCAGAGATATACAATACTGGGCAGAGATATACAATACTGATGATACTTAATCCTATGAAAACAGATGACCACTCCCAGAGGCTAGAACAGTTATATTAGCCCCTGCCTTAAGTCCACTAAAGGGCATCTACAAAAGTTCAGTGCTGTAACCTGGTCTGAAGCTGACTGGAATAAATCTAGATGATATGTTTCATCCATAGCCTTCCACTATGGAGATCAGACTGAAATTATTCAGTACTTTTGAATCCACTTTGAGGAGGAAATGGACCACCACCTCCTTTAAGGAAAGCAGAGCATGTCCTTTTGTAAAGAGAGATTTGCTACTGCTTGGATTCTGCTACATATCAGCTTCCAGCAGGCCTTAACTAACCAACCAGGAGAAACCTGGATCTAAAATGCAAGTGATAAAACATCATGCCAATCATATTCCAGTTCACATGCTCAAGATTAACTGGCTCAAACTCTCTACAGAATAGGATTTTTACCATCAGAGTCCAACTCCAAGTGATTCTAAGCAACTAAACTTGACAGTGTGTAGAATGATTCTCATAAGGATCCTGCAAGGATTCCAGTGCTCCTTTCCTATCCAAAACCTGGTCACAGCTGGTTATCCATGGATGGAATAAGCACAGAGAAATAATTAGGTTTCATTGCCCTCATAGTCACAAGCTAACCATTGATAAAGGCTCTATGTTCAGTTGGATTTCTTATTTGTCTTCCTCCAGAGGTGTCTTTTTTAATCTGTCTGAAGACAAAAAGCAAATAAAAATAGCATTTATGCTGACTCAAAGACATCAGATGTAATGCTGAAATGCAAATCACATTAATAACAAAACCCATATCAGATATACACCTAAATATGTTATTATGTATGCATGAATCAATTATTTCTTTCCCATCCAAAGTCAATATGAGTGTGCCCTTGATGGACATATTCTATACATTTGTTTATTAAAACAATACATCTAGACATAATTTTTTTTAAACTTACTGGGCTGTAAGCTGAAAGAAAGCTTGGTTCTTGGAGTGATTGGTGGAGGAATACTTGGAGTGATTGGTGGAGGCAACGGGGAAACAGATAACCGTTTTTCACTTCCCATAACATTAATAACTTGGCTCTTTGGTCTTTGTGGTCTCAATGGGCTGATCTGATTGGGGAAAAAAGAGAATGTTAGACCAATTTGATGTATATTTTACACTAACTATATTTTACACTACAACATACTGCTGAACTATAGTTCTTAGCATCACTTACTACTGGTCATGATGGCTGATAGAATTGTAATTCAGCAATATCTAGTAGGCCAAATTATCTACTACATTTGCCATGAAATACAATAAAAACTAATTTGATCTTACAGCATAGCTGTTGGATATAAGAGAGAAAACATGAATTTATGAGCTGTCGACTTTGTGATGAGTGTGTTCCAATGTATACATCATAATGTCATAATGATAGAAAAATGTTTTTGTCTGAAGGCAGAATTACTCCGTTGAATTAATAAAATAGCATTAATAAAAGGACCTTGGTGTGTCCTTTACCAAAGATACTATGATAGATTTTCCCTAGTTTTTTGGATAATAAAATGTTCTATACAACTAACAGATTAAAAGATAAATAAATATGAAAATATTTCTATAATGATTCTAATCTTTATGCTACAATCATCAACATCTTAATGTTGAGTTTTCTCATTCAGACTACTAAACCACATAATGTTGACTAGTATTTTTAGTTACTGATGGGACCTAATACAGATTGTACTGAATTATCAATATTAGGGAAACTATAGAGCTTTTAATAAGAGTTAGATAGTGACTCATATACAATGGAAATGGACTTATAATTTGTAATGTTTCTTAAAATGAAATAGTGATACAGATCTTTTTTTCTGTTACTGAAAGTCAAGATACATTGAACTGGGAGGACTCAGAAATCAGTGTTATCACTTCCAGGAAGTTATTTATCCCCCTTGCCTCCAAACCCCATTTCAGAACATTGTATTGTACATCCACTGTCCCTAAACCTCTATGCTTATGCAGGCTTTTGTGATTATTTTTCAACAAAATACAGAAAGCTACTAGGTATATAGATGTGTTTTTATACCATAAGTTATATAATTAAAACTCCAATCTTTTTTTACAGCAAAAAGATGCAATCCATCACAGTGGTAGTTAAATACATTTATTTACTTGCACCCTTCTCAAAAACTTTAGCAGTATCTGGATTAAAAATCAAAAGTTGCCTCAGTATATTGTAAAATTGCAGCCCTATCCAGTTAATACAGAATTGTCATGATCTAGTATTCAGATGACTCTGAATCTGAAGAAGCTGTTTCAGCTGAACTAAGGAATGTCAACCTCAGGAGATATCAAGCTAGGAATCACTTGAGGCTGATCAAACACAGGCATCATCAGAACAGTTGAAACAGTCAGATGATGACTTAAATATGCACAATACATGAAGAATGCATAGTATAAAATGGCTACTATAAACAGGGAACTGTTTCTCTTGACTTTGAAATACATGGGTTTGACACTGCTATCTTTTATTTGATGAAGATCAAGCTAGGGAACATCATTTGTTTTCAACAAAACTAATCAAAAGAGACAGATTTTATGAAGTTTTTAAGATCTGGAATACCAGAATTATTTTCAATTTCCCAGTTAAATTATAATATGTATTTTGTGGGTGGGTGTTTATGTTTGGGCTTTTTGAAATGCACATTCGTGGCCTTTTTTAAATATCCGATCATTAGTTTCATTCATAGCTCATATTAAACCATAGTTTGTTTAATAAAATATTACAATTTCTCCGCGAGGAGAAGGGCGGGGTATAAATCCAAATATAAATAAATAAAATAAATAAATACATGTGCACAATTATTGGATTCATATAATATGTTAAACTCTGAACAAGTAAGCTACATATTGTGCAATATGGGAACTCAACCTATATTTGACAAGAGATATTAACCTTGTCAAATAGTTTTAGCTTCTGTGAACAGTACCTGTACTGGGATTTCTAAAGAGTTATTATGTTCATTGTAAATTGTGAGTATTAGCCTTAAGAGCTTGCAAGAGTGCTGAATCTGTTGTAACTCTACAATGCAACAGCAAAAATAGCAAGATGCTATCATGTTAGCCCTGTAAAAAATGACTAGATTACCCATTTGTTTCTGAGCGCAGTCCAAAGCCTTGGGAGTTACATTTAAAGTCTTAAAAATTTAGGTTCAAGATACTTTACAGAATGCTTATATCCCTATCATTCTACATGTGCCCTAGGTTTTGATTGTGTAGCTATCCTCTGTATCAATACCTGAGGCTACCATAGTCAGTAGGAAAATGGGAAAGGGAGATTGGACCAGCAGCCTCCTTAATAGCCTTTGGCAGTTCTTTTGTTAAAAAATTCAGGCCTTTTAAAGTAAGAAATATATAGTATGTATAATTTTAATAATTATTTTACCTGTTATTTTTTTTTTTTTATTTATTTATTTATTTTCCAATATAAAATTTTATTGTTTTTACGCCTGTTTTGCGTAAAAGCTGGTTTGACAGCCAGCACCAGCTGTCAAACGGCTTGATACCTTTCCCCTGGGCATTTTACCTGTTATTTTGACTATGCTTTGACTGTGATTTTTTTCTTTTAACTGCTTTATTAATTTTATTGAATGTAACCATTTTTAACTATTGTGAATAAGTCAGCACTATTTAATTGGATAATAATAGTAATTTATTAAACTTGTATGCTGCCCAACTCTCAATGACTCTGAGAGCCTCACAGCGAAGGAACTTGTGTGTGTGTGTGTGTGTGTGTGTGTGTGTGCTTGTGTATATGTGTTGGGTGGAACACCCGGTCTATCAAATGTAAAGCAATCTGTTCTGTGTTTCACTCCAGTCTAGGAGCATCTTTTGCAGGCAGATGTCACTACTGTGAACACTGTAAATTCAGCCACAAAATTTTGAATTTACAGTGTTCACAGTGGTGACGTCTGCCTGCAAAAGATGCTCTTAGACTGGAGTGAAACGCAGAACAGATTGCTTTACATTTGATAGACCGGGTGTTCCACCCAGCACATAGTTATATATCCTCCCTGGCCTCTACTGACAAGAGTGAGGAGGAACCTGTGGCCTAAAGGTTAATACAGCTGCCTAACATGCAAGCTGCCCAGGTTCGAATCCCAGAAGGGTGAGACTAACTGATAGGGTGCATCAAAAAACACTCAAGATAAATCTCCTCCCCTGGTCTCTTCTCTTCCTGATACAGCTGACAAAGTGAGAAAGAGCCTGTGGCTTAGGGTCAACACAGCTGCCTAACATGCAAGCAGCCCAGGCTCGAATCTCAGAAGGGTATGGCTGGCTGATGAGAGCTAATCAGCTCGAAATAGCTATCCTAGTCCCCCTTAATTCTTTGTTAGCAATCCAAAAATTTAGGAGAAATATATATATATACATATATATAAATAGAATGTGTGCTTATGCATATAAATATTCAGAAGGAATGAGATTTTCAGGGACAAACTAATGAAACTATTCTGGAATTGTGCTAAACCAGAAATAAGTACAGTTTTCTCTATAAAGTCACTATATAACAATATTTCTAAATTTAACAAAGAAGTCCAGGCAATAGGTGAATCAGTTACAATATAGTTTCTGTAACATTGTGGGAAATAACTCTCTATTGAAAAATACATCATCACTATGATATAAGTGTGAATGCAACAACTACATAAGGGTAATGAATAATTTTCACATATCTGTAGCTTGAAAAGAAAGGTGAGGGTAAACTGAATGATGCCTACAATTTGTCATGTTTATGAGGTTATACAAATATAACTATCAATGTCTACAATATTTCATAAAAATTATATTATTCATACACTCACAATAATTTCTTTGCATTGATTTTAAAATAAGGCAATGAAGAGGGACAAATGAAATTATAGACAAGAAGCTATTAGCAAAAAGAATACCACGAAGAACGAAGAATGAAAACCAAATTTGTTAGCAAAGATGTGATCAAAAAGCTTAGAATAACTTACACACACCTCCACACACTTGAATTATACACTATTTTATCTCCACAGCAATTTTTGATTGAAAAATTATGAGGTGTCAATAATGAGCTATTTGAATTGAATGGCTAAATGGGAAATTCATTTTTTATCTCTCTAGTTCAGAACTGACTAGTTCAGTACTATCATACTACCTCCAGATATGTAAACCCACACCAGCTGTAAATGTAATACAGCTGTTTTCAAATTTAAGCATATAGAGATAAAGTAACAAACATTTGTTTTATTTATTTGTTTTACGGTTGTTGTATGCTGCCCACAATTGCTTATGATGGATGGCCATATAAATCTTTTAATAAATAAAGCCTTTCATACTAATTAGCATGAACAGAGAACACTGTTCTAGACTAGCTAAGACCTAACAAATTGCTGTTATATAATGAAAATCTGAATTTAAGAACTGTTGTCAAGAAAAACTCATATCCATGTCCATGCAGTCATTTGAAGTTGAGCTCTAATCAAGGGACTCCACTAAAACTCTAATAAAAACTAAGGACTATAATCGATACTAGGTGAACAGGTTTCTGATAGCACAGCAAGACTTCTTTCACTTTCATCTTTCCCTCTAGTGCTGTGTGCATAAACTACAAACTGGCTTTGGAAGATTTCTTGTCTCTTCAAACCAGATTTAAGAAAGAGGAAGGAGGAATCCTTTCCCTAGCCAAATGACATCCATCAGTAGAATGGTCTCAAAGCACCAGAGTAATGATGCTTTTCCTTACATGGAATAGCTGTCTCTCTACAGGGAGGAAAAATTATACCCTAATAGCTTTGCAATATATTTTAGCCAAAGACTGAAAGCTCTAAGAAGGAAAGAGTCTGTACTTCTACATTCTCAAAGTATCCTACACTTTATTAATGGCATTATTTTGGTTGATATGTTTATGTTATTAAGAATAATATAATACAACATTTTACTTATTTTTTTAACTAAAGTTTAGACTCCCTATTTCTGCAGCACACTACTGGTCTTTATGTAGTATACGAAGGATGCCTTAGAATGGATGCTAGTAATCCATCCATTATAGTTTTCCAAAAAATTAGAATTGCCATGAAAAAACATGAGATTTTCCTAGTACAGAACATATGACAATCTCCCTAAAGAATATATGTTTATAATTACATTAATCTAGAGGCAACTTTGTATTTAAAACATGGAGAGTATATGGTGTATTATACCACCTTCCATTTGCCTACGTGTATGTATTGTATGCATGATATAGCATATCTTTTATTATGTCTGTCTGTCTGGATGTCTGTCTATCTATCTCTATCCAACTAAAAAAAAATAAACAGTACAATATTTAAATTTAAAGGAAACTATTTGGAAACAATAAGGCATTTTGTAAAAATAACTCTAAATACAATGATTATGGGGGGCTTCTTGATATTTATGATTTTTTCTACTCTTTCAGTACAAAAGAATTCTATGCAGAGCACAGGTAACACTAATAAAATAGTTGGGGAAACATAGCAATGGGACCCTCTACCTCACTGTCATCCACTCTAGATTTGACAAGGCCTCAGCAACTGACCTGAGAGCATAAATTAGAAAGATACAGTAAAGGCTCCAAGGTCTCTTCCAACTCTTGTTATTCTGTTATACCGTCCTTTAATATTCAGTACTCACTAATCCCAAATCTCATGATAAATTGTAAGCCCAGATTAATGTAAAATATATCTGCTGTGCTACAAAGAAGCATAGCAGCTATCCAGATCGGTGTTTTTAAAGATTCTGTGTTGCTTTCTCTGAATAGTAGACAAACTGTACAATTAATAAAATGATTGTTTACAATAGTTAGATGTAACAGTAATTACTTTTTTATTCTCTTATAACCCTATATGCAGTGGTGGGATTCAGCCAGTTCGCACCAGTTTGTCTGAACCGGTAGCAGCTTCCACACAGAGAACCAGTTGTTCACATATTTGAATCCCACTACTGCCTATATGAATAGATATAATTGCAGATTCTTTTGACTGTGCTTAGCATACCTCCTTTAAAGATTGAATATAATTTACAATCATTATAAAGTTTGGTAAACTGGAAAAACTTATTGGATACTGATTAATCTCCAGTCCCTCAACTCTCTTTAATATGGCACCAGTATAGGATTAAAAATACATATGGGTATAAAGTTGCATAATTTTTCCAAATGTCAGCACATGGAGTGCGCTATCTGATCACTTGGCTAAATAATCTAGAGAAGAGGCTTCTTCAAGTGAGTATACTAATTATTCACATTCTGCTTCCACTCTATGTTATATTCACAAGGATTCATAAGTTTTGAGATATTTAAATCAGTCCTACATGATATAAACTCCTTAGAGATGCCAGACCCTAAGAGTATAACCCCCCCACCAGCATTTTGACAGTTTATTGGATTCTGCTATGCAGAAGTTATTTTTTTAAAATAAAGTATGAGTAAATTATAATTACAGTTTCTGAAAGTATCACTGCTTCAGACTGCTGCAGAGAAATATCAGTTGATTTCAATTCTTTCTCAAATATTTCTTGGTGCTTGCTGTTTCTCTTTTCTTTCTTCTTTTCTTTCTTATCTTTATCTGAGTCATCTTTATCCAACTTATCTTGTGATCGAGAATGCATCTTTTTTGGCAGAAGGGGCTCAAGCACAAACCTAAACAATATTAATTTTTCTTAATGCGCAGTAAGTACAACGAAGCACATCTCTTTCAGCATATTCATTCTACTTCAATCAAACAAGGAAATGTGCAAAAACATGTTTATTTACAGATACATACTATATGCAAACATACATTTATAGATTTTAATTCTCTAGGATTATTTTTCAAAACAGTTTATAATACAGTGTTGCATTTTCTGAATCAAAGAACACTGGAAGGTCTTAGTAAAAATGCAGCTATGACATCAATCATCGTTATACGTGTTCACTATGGCTACTTTTTCTTAAAGAATATAATCAGATGGTAATAACACCTATATGGAAGTGCAGTTGCTAGTTGCTAGTATCACTGGACATACTCATATTGACTGTTTTTTAAGGAAATCAACCATACTGTAGTAATTGTGGGAACATTCTTGCTCCAGATTAAGGCACAACAGAACTTTTCTGCCAAAAATTATTTCTCTGCTATAATATTTGCACTAAAATGCAAATAGGCATGTTTGCTTCCATCCAAGAATAATCAGTTTGAACATACTTTTGCAAATGCACAAGTATCCTAACTGGTTCCATCTTTTTTATTCTCTGTGCTTTTATATGCCAAGATAAAGAACATATCAAAAGCTATTTATAGGCTAAATGCCTATTTTTGTTACTGTATATAAACAACGGCAAGTTAGTGATAAAGTTTCTGGATCAAAATCTTGGCATTCCACAAATATGCAGGCAATTACTCCCACTTCCTCCATGCAATGGGATAGGGATCATGGTGTGTGCAACATCAAACAGAAATAGTAATAAAACAAAACAAACAAAACCAGTAGAGAATTTGGTGAATTTTAAATATTTTAAATATTTTAATTTTAAATATTAATATTTAATATTTTGGATAAAGAGGCTGATAAGAATCTTCAAGCTAAATATTTTTTCACTGCCTGATTTTCAATTTGCCCGTAAATTTTATGAAATAAAAAGCAAATAGTTCCAGAATGAACTAGGAAAATACATATCATGATAGCCTCTTATTGCTTAGATTTGATTTTCAAAAAGACAAAGAAAAGGGTATAGAGCAGAGCTATAACACATATTATGTTGCATTTACCCATCTGAGCCAGGTCTAGAAGGAGCACTGTCAGAAGAGATTGAAGAAATTGAAGCAACAGATAGTGGCCTTGAGGAGGATGGCATTGTGAATGATCGAACCATAGACCTTGGCCGACTGCCTTGTCTGTCATCTACTGATGAGGGCTACAAAACAAAATAGAAATAAAAATAAGATATAATTTCTTCTGTTACAAAGACATAATAAAAAATGAAAATGAAAAGTATGGTGACTTCATCAGTCCATTATTAAGAGCACCATCACTGGGGTTCCTAAGATCTCACTTATAAGGCTCTAGGCCCATGGTGGCGAACCTATGGCATGCGTGCCACAGGTGGCATGCAGAGCCCTCTCTGTGGGCATGCGCGCCGTCGCCCCAGTCCTAGGCATTCAGTTGGGTTTTATAAAACCTTTTCGCTTTAAGCCTCCGCCGCCGTGTGCAAAAAAAAAAAGGTTCAATCAATCAATTTCAACTTCTCGCAGGAAAAAAAGATCTTGCAAAGTTGGAATTGATTGATTGAACTTTTTAGACCCACCCAGTCTGCCATTACCACCGCAACCACGCCCACCCAATGGGCCACGCCCACCCAATGGGCCACGCCCACCCAGCACCCGACAATACATAAGTGGGTTTTGGGTTGCAGTTTGGGCACTCGGTCTCTAAAAGGTTCGCCATCACTGCTCTAGGCCGTCCATGATAGCCTTTCTTCAAAAAGGGTATTTCGAATAACAGTCATTATAATTATAATTACACTCAAATTTGACAGACATCTGGTGTGTGCCTGTAGAGTATAGAGCTAACCATGAAGAAGGAATGCAATAATGGTTAAGTATACAATAATTTAGCCCTGAAAAGAAAGAGGGAATGACAAAGAAGTTCAATGCCATGACTATCTCTAATATAAGTGGAGGTCAAGGAAAACTCAATCAGATGTTCAAGATTCTTTAAATATACTTTAAACCTCCTTTCCCCCCCCCAAAAAAAAAGTTCTAGTAATCTGTGTGGTATCTGTTTCCTGACTTGGCCTACTTAACAGCAAGATAGAATTCCTATTAACTATTCCACCTTCTCATTTTCCCGTCCTATTTGGTTTTACCATGGAGTAGGCTGGTGACACAGATTAAGGAGGTACATTCCCTCCTTTGCAAACCCACCCCCTCTCCCTAGCCGGATTGTTAGCAAATCACCAGCTCCAGCCAGGATTATATATAGGATAATAAATATTTGATCAATAGCTGACTTTATATGAAGAGCAGCACGTTTAGCCACCTTTGTTACTTTGACTTTCTTGGTTGGACTGTAACCTCAAAGACAACAACCAGCAGCCTGCCCTAATTCCCCAGCAATAACCAAGTTGTTGACTCTCATCATATTTCCCCATGATGATTTTTACTTCAGTGTTTATTTTCAGGCTTCTTTCCGTTCCTTGCAAACACATCCCTTATCATCAGATATAATTACAAACCTTACCTCACTTGGTACCTACATTATAGAAAACAAGACAGAGTAGAAATGAGCTGAGTCTGAAAGTTGCCTCTCTGGTGGCAACCTCACTGCTCCTGCTCAGCTCTTATTTTACCTGGTTTCCCCGAAAATAACACATGGTCTTATATATTTTTTGCCTCCAAAAGAAGCACCAGGTCTTATTTTCGAGGGATGTCTTATCTGCTTACCTTAGAACCGCCGCAGCCAAACCTCCCATGCCCGGACATCTGCCTCACCTCGTCGGCCCTCTTCTTCTGCGGCCACTCTTCACCACTCCTGCATGTCGCTCCCCGGCCTCCGTTTCGCCATGAGAGGCCTTTCTATCACTTCACTTTCAAGCCAAAAAGTGTTTAAAAATAGCATATTTAAAGAGCTACTCACAAGACTTCTGATTCCATATTGTTTTTCAACTTTTTCTTTCAGTTGTTTAAAACAGGCTTCCATCCTCTCATGAAATGGCCTTAGTGCTTCTGTGACTTTATTCCCATGAATTCGGATACCTTCTGTCAGGAAAGGGATCTGAAATGGGAAATTATATTTTATTTCATTTTCTGATCTTCTTTCAAATGAAATACGAACACAATGAGAATTTCACCTCAGCTGTATACATAAGAGTTGCCAGCATAAAAATACTTGTAAGAATGGTGCTAATCTATGCAAAATATCACTGTTCATTATAAGGAAACAAAGATTATACAAAAGTTACTGTTACTGTTATTCCACAAAACTCATATTTGCATCATATTTATGTCCTGTGCAGTTTTTCTATTATCCATATTTTTATGTATATAATTTCATAAATACGTATTTATATGTTTTTAAGAAAACAAGGCATATACTTAGATAATGAATGATGAGTCGTGTTACATTATGACAGTCCGAACCGAAATATTTCAAGAAATGAAAATATTAGAATGAAAATATTAGAAAGCACATGCTTTTGGCTAAAGAGGACTAATTATGACCACTAAAATATTTTATATGAATTTGTATACATCTTCGTGTGCTTAAGTGTTTATAAATCTATTTGCTCATTGCTAAACATGCATATCTAAACAATGGTTTTAAAGATTTTAAAAACAGAAAAATTAATTCTATTTTATGACTGAAAGTAACTATGTGGGAGGCTGCTGTCATAAAATATCCACGTTAAGATAATTATCTCACAATATGGAGAGAGGGCTGACCTTTAAAGTATTTTCAGAAAAACACTTTATTCCCTAAGCTACAAACCTTCCTGTTTGTTGTTTCCTCCCTCCCTCTCTCTGCCTCCCTCTTTCAAACTTAATGGGGTGGTAATAAAATGAGATACATGTTTTCAGTGTTTAGTATTCTTCATAGTAATCAGGCTAAGAGGCTCTTTCTTAATCATTCATAATTAAACCCTAATACTGATTAAAACAATTTTTCCTACCATCCCTATATATTCACCTAAATTAGCAGATTTTATTATTAAGGAAGAGAAAAAAACAAGCAAACTGCACTTAATGTATTCAAGAAATCTTGCCAGAATGTAATCTGGAATCTGATTTGAAGTAGAATGCAATTGCCGATTCGCTTGACTTCTAACGAAAAAGACTTAAGAAGTATAATATTTACATTTACAGTATCTGGTATCATAATTTTTTTTAAAGTCACTTTTCTGCTGCTTCAATTAGAACTACTTCCTTATAATCAAACATTAATTATAACCTATTTCGATATGCTATGGAACTTAAATATAAAGTACCACAATTATAATTACTCTTCTATTTGTTCCTTCTCCCATTTTATTAGGTAGTTAGGGGATAAAAAGAAGACTTCTCCCTTGGTTTATCACATAAAATGTTTTATTTTTCAGTAAATGAATAACAAGGAAAAAACAAGCAGAAAAAAAGTCTTCAAAAATATGTCTGCTGATGGTTTTATCTATTGTAGTAAAATATGATAGAAGTAATCCTGTATATTAAAAAGAAAATACTGTTAAAAGTGATCAATGGATCACTCATAAACTACTCCATAGCTTCTTGGTTATGCCACTCCCCAAATCGCCATATATTCTAATTATGATCCCAAGGTGCTCAGAGCCAAAGAACCAACTTACTAGACTCAATAACACCATTCTTGTTTGGTAAGGTCCAGGAGAAAATATCAGACACTTCTTTCCTTATTTTATAATTAATCTATGTTCTCTTACTACCATTTGGACCTATTGAATCCCTTTGTAACTTTCTAATCCTTAGTCAAAGCTTTGCTTTTTTTTCATTATGGTGGTATGTTTGGGATCCCCTTTTTTCTCTACAAGCCTTAAAAAAACATAACCCTCAAATCCATTTACTCCTGGAGCAACACAATGGATTGGCTGTTTGCAAAACTGTACAAAATATGTTCTATATGGGCCTTGCTACATTCTGAGGGGAAAAAATGAGACAGTTTTAACCAAGAGAGACTCCTTTTCACAAAATACACTAGTGAAGTTACTGTCAGTGGTGTGCTTCTTGATGCATAAATGCAGTTTCTTGCTATGGACCTTTACCCTGGGAAGGAGATAGTCAATATATTACCATCTTTTCTACTCCTTTTCCGATAAGCCTTTTCCATTCTTGTAATTTATAGCAATTTATAGCATTTTATAGCATCAGCCAGCCTTGCTATTATGATATAAAGCTTGTCTTCATTATTGATGTATTGCCACAGCAATGGCTGGATGGCTATAAAAAGCCATAAATCATTGGGCGGAATGGTCACTGGGCGTGGCAAATGACTCACTGCATACAGTGGTAAAAATGATAATTAGAATTCCACTACTTTCAAAAAACTGGATGGAAATGGTTGGAAGGAATACTGCATGCAGTGATGGGATTCAAATATATGAACAACCGGTTCTCTGTGTGGATGCTGCTTCCGGAAGTCCATTCTAGGCCTGGGCAACAAAAAATTAGCTACCGATTCTGCCAAAGTGGTGCGAACCGGCTGAATCCCACCACTGACTGCATAGTACTATCTTGGGAAGGAATATCCATTTCCTCATAGCTCTATCAGCAACTATAACAGAATTTATGATATTGGAATGGTGCTTTTGAATCCTATTTGGAATTGTGTTTTTAAGTTAAAAAATAATTTTTTAATTTAAAAACATAATTCAAAATAGGATACAAAAATAGGATACAAAAGCAGCCTTCCAATATCATAAATACATATACTTAACTATGAATAGTTTTTTCTCTAAGAATCACTCCAAATAGTTCTGAAGAACCAAAAGGATGTGTCAAATGCTACAAACTTTCAGTCACCTTTATAAATTGAAACTAGCTCATAGAGAATATTTCTTCTACTGAGCTATTTACATAATATATAATAATATTTACATGCATAATACTTTATACTGACTTCCTGCCCTTTTCTGCAACATATTTTGAATGTTATGTTGGTTTTCTAGAGTATTAGGTATCCTACTCAATTATGTATAATCTGCAAATATCATAAGCAATCTTGCTACCTTTTCATTTTGGTAACTAATGAAAATATGAAAGAGTAGTTGCTCCTGAATCATTAATTAATAACAGCTCTTAATTACATCTAGACTGTAGCGTCAGCATGTCAAAAACACTGTATATCCTTAATAGATTATCCATAATCTATTAAGGCTATTACTCAGTCAAATTGTGAGAAAAGACTGGTCTGTAACGATTAGTTATAAATCCATGGTAATGTCTAGAAATTATTGCATTCTTTTTGATGCACTTATGGATAGACCTCTTCATGATTTGCTCTAGAATCTTCCTAGGGATAAATGTCAGACTGATCACAAAGATTGCTGGATTTTCTTTCTCCACTTTTGGAAGACAGAAACATTTGCCAATAATCTGGAATTTCAGTATTCTAGGAATTTTTCAAATGTAATATATTGAGGTACAGCCAGATCAACTGTTAGTTCCTTTGGGTCCCTAGGATGCCATTCATCTGGTCTTGGAGAGTTAACACATTCAAAGAAAAGAGGTATTCTATGGTCATGTTTATATCAATCTTAAGTTTTGCCTACTATGTTGTAATTTCTTGGTGGAACACACAGTCTGTTTTTGAAGTATTCTAGGAGGATTAGCTCTTTTTTTGTTACCTATTAACACTTTGCCTTGAGCAACTGGTATTCACCTTTCTTGTTTTCATTTGCTTTCATACAACTGGAAAAGGCCTTTTCAGTTATTTTTAGCATCCTTCGCTAACTTCAGCTCAGTCTGTATTTTAAATTTACTGATACCAGCTAATTTGTGGTCACCTGTTTGTACTCTTCCTTTGTGATCTGACCCTTCTTTTCTGCCTGTGTCCTTTTTTGTTTGCAGGTCTTCACTAAGATTTTTTTGTGTTGGATTCTTTTGCTGTCTTTAATTTTTTTTCCTCAGTGGAATTTTTTGCCATTTTAGTTTCTTCCTCGGTTATGAACTCCCCACTTTCTTGAGTTCCTTCCCCCTTTACTCCTTCTTGGGTCCTACTAATCATTGTTTTGAACTTATGAAAACTCACTTTTATGAAATCCACAATATATCTTTGACTATATTATTTTAAGGGCATGATGGCTCAGTGATTAAAGATACTGAGCTTGTCAGCTAGAAAAGCTGACAGCCTGGGTTCGAGTTGTGAGCACTGTGCAATGGGATGAGCTCCTGTTACTGGTCCCAGTTCCTGCCCACCTAGCAGTTCAAAATCATGCAAATGCAAGTAGATAAACAGGTACCACTTTGGTGGAAAGGTAACAACATTCCATGCGCCTTTGGCATATAGTCATGCTGACCACATGACCATGGAAAATGTCTTCAGACAATGCTGGCTCCCTTGGCTAAGAAATGGGGATAATCACCACCCCCTTGAGTCAGACCTGACTGGACAGAAAAAAACCTTTACCTTTATGTTATTTTAGTTTCCCTTAAAATTAAGACTCCAGCATTACATGATCACTTTCTTCCAATTTCCTTGCTACCTGTAATTCCTCAGCTAAGTCATCCATATTGATTAGTATCATGTCAAAAAATACCTGATCTTCTTGTGTCTTCCTCCACACTCTGAAGGAGAAAATTGTCAGTATGAAGAATTTTCTGGAAGTACTATGCCTGGCACAGCTTGTCTCCTGATAGCTATCAGGAAATCCTGACCAGTAGGTTTGTGTTAAGAGTTTCATTATTATGGGATGGGATACATACGTATTCAAGTGTTAAACAAATTAACTTTTGATAAAAATAATAAAATTTTAGCTTAACAACCTTTAAAATAAAAAGGCAAATCCAAATGCAACTATAATTATGATTTTATTCACTTAAAAATGGAAAATTACATGTTAAAGACAAAAATGTAGAGAGTTTGTTTAATTGGATGGTGTTTGCATTCTCTAAATATTTATATAGTTGTCCATAATTTTAAAAACACTGGATTGGAAGGATGGAAAAGAATAATGCCTAAACCTTTAGGGTCTATAGTTTAATCTCATTCCTAGAGTTTCAAAGTCTATGGCGATAGAATTGTAATTCATTGCAGTATCCTTTTCCTTACATGTATCAACAACAGAGAATAATCATCAATGGGCTTTTTAAATATTGGAAATTATTCTGACATAACTTTGCAGATAGGATACTTCACCAGCACAGTTGCCATAGGATTGTTTTAATTCATTATACCAGTAGTAATGAGTTGCCAAATTTCATAACTCTTCTATTTGTCTTTAAAGAGCATTGTTGATTATTGATTATTAATTTTCACCTATTCTGCTGGATCTTCTCCTGAAAAGGTGGAATCTCTTATGTTTGCAATGATCTGAAAATAATTTCTGAGTTCCAGTGGCGCAAAATATCTTCTGTATTTTTGCTTTTAGTCATTAAACACATCTATAGCTTTTGTTCCTCCGTTTCTGTGTCTTCATAATGGAGGATCACCTCCACTGTCTGTGAGCCTTTTATCTTTGAACAGATAAGCTCCTGTGCTTTCTCATCAACTGAGGTTTGGCCTTGCTAGTTCAATCCTTTGACTTTTACTGCTATGAGCTTACAATTGCTGCAAATATACCTAGTTGATTTCAGACAGGAACATGTCATAAGCCCTGTAGATATTAACTCCCTATTCTTGTACTTTTATCTTTTTTCTAATCATTGATGAAAATTTTAATTTTAGCAGCAATTCAATACATAATGATTAAGGTATGAGCAGAGCTGAGTAAACTCACATAAACAATAAACTTACATCCTCATTTTAAATTCCTTGAATAAGAAATAAATAAACAAAAAAATAGGTACAATGAAACCTCAATTTAGTGGACCTCAATATAATGGACTTTTTATGCAATGGAGCAAATTTCTGTGGCAATTTACATCATTTGCATAATGAAATTTGCATCATCTGCACATCACATAAATCACTATAATGACATATGTTTATATTTAATAGATATTTTTGAATAAAAGATATCCCTCTAATGAATTAATCATTAGAAGGTTTCATTTTCCCCCCTCCATCAATGTTACTTCTTTCTGCAATATCAACTTCATATTTCTTCTGGTTTATAACAGCAAACTTCACATCTGAGATCACTTATCCCCTTCAGTGGACTTCTTCATTTTTCTTATTTCCGTTTTAATTTATACTAACCTGCTGTCAGCAGTATTTGTAATTAATTTGCTAACTAAGTAATTTCTAGTTAAAACTCACATTTTAAATACCAGCATATATAGAAGAACCATATAATTTCATAAACCCCAGAAAGTTCCTAAACCTGGTTTAGAAAAATCATTTAAAAAGTTCAATGAAGTTTAAGCACATTCAATATTTTATGAAGCCTCAGGCGGGCTGTGTTATGATGCAGAAAGCAGTGATAAAACCTGAAATATATACCTGCTTTCTTACTTTTAGCTACTTTGGAGAACACTGTCTATTAATTCTAGTTTCTTATTTTTTAAGATTTCACCTTTTTGGGCTGCCTAACTTGATGCCCACAAGATATATTGGATTAGCTGTCATAATAAACTCAGAAAATATACATAAATTCCAAACTTATTGTGAGATTTTAGAAATTAAAATGCTCTTTTATTTATTAATTATTTCTTTCACATTCTGTTCTTTTAATCTGGATCTACCAAAATTTTGTCATAAAATATTTATAATTTTCTGTTATCCCGATATGATAATTTGCATCTGGAAGTCTAACTTATATCTCCAAGTTCTTTTTCATCACTAATGGAATAAATCAGCCCAGGCAATAAACATATGCACTTTCATTCCTCATTTTTGTTAAAAGTGACAATAAACTATTTGAAAAAGACATTTGGTTCCTTCTCAATCTGATTTACCTGCCATGCAATTAGATCCTTTAGCTTTTCAATTTTTTCATGGTCTTCTGGGTGTTCATATATGTATTTCTCATTAAAGAAAGCCTAATGGGAAAAAGCCAGCAGTTATTTAGTACAATAGCATTTATACAATAATAATAATAATAATAATAATAATAATAATAATAATAATAATAATAATAATAATAATAATAATAATAATAATAATAGTTAACAACAACAACATATTTAACATTACCAATGGTTCTGAGGAAAATCTTTCTGAGAAGAAGGAAAGTAGACACCTAGTAGATGCCTATTTCACTTGTGCTCTTCTCCCCACATCCTGAAGGACCATTGCCACCAATTGATTCATGGGGGACATGGAAGGAAGGCTAATGATGGCTATATCGGAGCTTATTTTATCTCAGCTGTCCCTTCCTCCAATAAGGTCATTGTTAACAATGCCTTTTGGGGAACAATATTTCTGTTTTATTAGTGACATGTTGAAATAAATAAATATTGGTATAACAGTAAAGGTAAGAGTTTCCCTGTCAGTCATGTTTGACTCTAGGGCATGGTGCTTATCAGCCAGCATTGTCTGAAGACAATTTTCATGGTCATGGGCCAGCACGGCTATACACCAAAGTACATAGACGGCTGTTTCCTTACATGGAAATGGTACCTATTAATCTACTTGCATTTGCATGTTTTCGAACTGGTAGATGGACAAGAGCTGGAGCAAGTAACGGGAGTTCACCCCATTATGCGGAGTTCAAATCTCAAACCCAGACTGTCAACTCTCCAGCTGACAAGCTCAGTGTCTTTAACTGCTGAGTCATCATGCCCCCAGTATAATTTTTATACCAAGTATAATTTTATATTTGGTATAAAAGTACCAAATAATAACAAACAAATCAAATTGTTATTTGCATCAGCAAATAAGCTTAACAATTTATGAAAGAAAAATAAGACCTATCTCAAATTTGAGGATTCAAAAGTATTAATTGGCATATATAAAATAATTATAAGACACTTAAAGCATTCATGACCATGAGAAATGAAGCAGGAGATGAGGAATATAGCACTCTCCCACTTGTGTTTCCCAACAAATGATAAACAGAAGCAAGTAATATCTGTCATCATGACTAATAGATGCTGATGGCCTATTACTTCATAAATGACTCTGCCTTTTAATAAAAAGTTAGAAGCATTTCTAAAATGATTTTTGAAAAAACCAAACTTTTTTGGGTGGGAAAATAGATTCCAATTGAAAATACAATCCTGTAATTTTAATGTTTCAAAAGGAGGTAAATATCTGAACAGGCACAGTACTGAATATAACAATCATTAAAGATTCTCATCATTATCATAGAGAATGAAGACTGGAATCATGCATTGTGAAATGTGACCTTTCTTTCATTTAAAACAGTTAATGATGGAGACATTTTTATGAGTGCAAATAAATATATAAATGAGGGTAAAGGTTCATTCTCCGAGCCTGTGGGTTGGTTTCTGAATGTTTCGTTACCAGGCTAGGTAACCTCTTCAGCAGAATTTAGGGGATGTCAGTATTCTGTTTATAAGGGTTTCAGGTGGCGGTGTGTCAAGTGAGGTCTGTGGTGGGCCAGGTGTGAGTCATCAGTGAGTCTTGTGATGGGGAGGTTACCTCAGGTCAGGGTCATTGGGAAGTAAACTGTTGCATGGGTTGGTTGAGGGTCGGTGCTGTCTCTGAATAAATCATTCAGAAACCAACCCACAAACTCGGAAAACGAACCTTCACCCTCATCCAACACCCGAGCTACAGATGTTTTTCACTACTGTAAATACATAAATGACAACCATCTTTTAAAAGCCCCTTAAAGTGCTTTATGTTGCATTTATACAACTTTGCTTCATCTTGGATTATATTTACTGCTAGAACGGTGCCAAATGCTATGATTCTAAGCCACTAAATGATGTAATGTGCATGTTAGAAAGTCACAGAATTATATCTGCACAGATTACTATAGGTCATTTAAGGAAGCCTAATTAAATAAAATATTTTGTATCTGGTAAAAATAACATAATTTTGTCTACTTAGCAATAATGAATCATCATTGCTGCCAAATCTGGGATCAGTTTAAGTCTTTTCAGTATTAATACAATATTGTAATCAGGGAATATAAGCCAGCTCTCAGTCTAGCAAGCTGATTCGTTCCCTGCCCCCATTTCAGGTAACAAAGACCTGCATATGGTGGTTGGATCCAACAGCCACTAAAGTTCCTTTGCCTCCCTTCAGGACAAACACACTGGGCCAGAAAAGATGGTTTTATTGGCTTACCCTATCAGCCATTCACAGCATTCTACTCTTGAATCTAGCAGCACATAGTCACTGTAATAATGCAGAATCTATATCTAATTTCTTCAGTCTTGCTTAATATAATGAAGCCCTAAACCAAAAGTGTACTGACTGTTATTTCTTCACAGAATTGTATACTATCACATAGATGCATGGATTTTGAGATTTCCACAACATAGGCGGGCAATCTAAATCACAACTACAAACTGACAATTGCTAACCTGCAAACTGAATCACAATTTGGGGTTAAATTGCTGCTCTCCTGGCCCACTATTGACTGTTAGTAGATTCATATAAACTGTCTGGGCTAAAAGCCATTGTAAAAATGTGGCTAAAGGGCTCTCCTCAAAGCCTTACCCTGGCACCAACTTATCCAGTGGTAGATTAAATATGGCTTTCAAATCAGATTTAATTCTTCAGTTTGTCTAATAATTCAGAGGAGAAAGAAACAAGATAGCACAAATTCTTCCTTGATTTTCTTTTCTGTGTACTGATCCTCATTACTTATCAAACAAGAAATGTTTCACCTTAATTTTCCAATTTCAGTGACTCTTTGTCTTGCCTGAACTGCTACAAAACATTTTAAAAGTACTTACATTAGTAAATGATTACCCATTTTAATATGAAATACATTCTACTAGTAATGGCTACTAATCAATTTATTAGTAACTTATTCAATAAGTAGCTACATTGTCATTGCCATTAAGCTCTATAATATAGAGTCTATATTTTTCATTTCTACAGCATCACTACTGAGAGAACAAAAATCAACCAAACCTTTTCGTAATTGGTGAAGCCTCCCATGACAGCAGGGTCCACAATGCCATTTAGCAGCATCGACAGAGGGTTAATAGGTAAATTTGAATCATTCAAATGTTGCTGAACCATATTGTTAATTTTATCGTTTGCTAACTGCATAGTTTCAATTGCATTTTCAAGTGGACTGATTTCAATCTGAGAAAACAAATTTTTAACAAATAAATGATTACAAGAGCTGAAATAGTTTGAATTCAAATATTACCTGAAAACAATAAATTTGTTCCAGAAATTTTTTTAATGTAGTTTTAAAACACAATATTGAATAATGATGCTCATGCTCAAAAATTTGGACAGATAAATGCAACAACTTGATAATAAGCACAAATGCTTTTGTTTAGATCAACCGTCACTCATACACAGTAAAACAGAAACTGAACAAATCGAAAGCTACATGGTAGCTCTTTGTACACCCAATGGACAAACTGCTGTCACCTTTTACTATCATGCATTATGTCACAGGGTAGACTGTTTTTGAAATTAAAAAGCTGGAAGATGAAGACGATGGAGAGATAAAAAAAATTCTTAATCTCTAGCATGTATTTCATGTTACAAAGATTTTTCATTAAATACACAAAATAGACTGTTGCAATATTTTGAAAGATGCACCACGCAGAGGAGCACAAAGAAAGTACTTCTGTTTGAACCAGTAATGCAGCTGTTTCCATTTCCTATCAAACACGGTTGCTTCAAAGGCTGTTCCTGACTATGCATGCAGTGACAGTCAGGATTATTTGAATAATTTAAAGAGAGATCTCTTTTTCTTCTCCAATCCAACAGAGACACACCCTTTTGAATAATAATGACACACATTTGAGGTATGTCAAAATGCAATTTTATATCTGATTGCTGTAATTTTCATAAACTTTGTAGAAAAACAGCAGTAGCTTAAGATATTTCTGAAAGGCGCATAATCAAGTCTTTGTAACTGTCACTTATATACATACATTGATTATGTTCAACCTGTGTTAATTAACTGTCTTAATTAATTAAGTTTCGAAAATATTTAAATTTTAACTTCATTATTAATGCTTCCAGCAAGCTGTGTGCTTTTAATTCTTTTAGCATTCTTACCAATTTTCTACACGCTACAATTTAAAGGCATATTTTTTCCTAAAATCAACTTTCACAGTGATACCTCAGAACTGAGAAGACAAGGGCCTTCAGAATATGTATGTTTGTCATCAATGTATTATTTGTGCAGTTTTATATATACTGCTCACAAAAATAAAGGGAACGCAAACCCCTTCAGTTCCATGGTAAAATGTGCCCTTCATTTTTTTGAGCAGTATATATACCTGTCATAGTCTTTCTCACAGATGTCTCTTTATTTCATGACTATAGTCGCCATTCCTATGAATTTTTGACCATAGGAAGATAAAGTGGCATTGGGCTGGCATTGACACAATCCTAGTTTTGTTCAGTGTTAATTAGTATAGCGGCTGATGAAGAAGTTTCTCTTCTTTCACCTTCAATAAGAGGTTCATTATGTTCTCCTTGCTTGTAGCCATCAAAAAAGTATCATCAGTAGGTTTTTCAGGTTGTTGTTATTTCCCAGTTTCTATTTCTTCTAATCCAGGATTTCTCCTGCATATAACTAGATAAGGAAACAGTGTATTGTCTTGGTACACTAATTTCTCAGATAACAACCATTTGATTGCTTCATCTTGCATTCTGTTGCTTCGTGTTCATTGTAGAACTTTTCAGTAGGCAGATAAGGTGGCCTGGTACACCCATCTTTTTAAGGGCTATGGGCAATTTATTGTATCTACAGTATAAAGAAGCCTTAGAATAATCAATAAAAAAATGTATTTGGAGAACTGTAGCCTTCTCCATTATCCAGAAGTGATTACCAATGTGAGCTGCCTCTTTTGAATCCAACTTGTACATCTGATAGTGCTTGTTCCACGGATTGTTGAAGCATGGAATGCAAAACCTTGACCATTTTCTCATTATCAGGTATCTGCAATTGTTTGGTAGCTTCAACAATTTTTAACACTGAAGTTTTTCTGATGCTGGAATTTAAATTGATTTTTTCCACTTCCTTAATCTTGCTGTATTTGCCACATCTGTTTACTAACTGCATATTAGTAATTATTGTGCAAAGCTTTAAACAGTTCTGTTGCTATTTCATTTCTGCAGTTTTATTGTTAGCAATATTTTTTAATCCTTCATAGGTGTCATCAATTTATAGATTGTGAGAATAGTTCTTATGTTTATTTATACCATTTTTTATAGTTTTGTCTAGGAAATGTTTATCTTTTTTATTCTTGATTGTGCCCATCTTTGCACAAAAGATTGCCTTGAAATCTGTAATTGTTATCAATTCCTTGCTTTGTCTTTAGATATAACTCCTTGGGTTTTCTAAAACTCTCTATATGGTGAGGGCAAAAATTTTCTCTGTCTCTTTTACTATCTGCCTTTCTTTAACTATTTTCAACATACCAGCAGAGGGACAATTTGGCTTATTTTGCATTTTGCAATATTTTTGTTTCCTGTTTAATGATATAATACATTTCTAGAGTTCTTCGGAGATTTTATCAAACCTAATTCATTAAATCAAATTTTTAAACATTCAGTGCATTATCCCACAGAATATTGCTGAGGTTATATTTTGTCTGATTACATTATCCATTTTATTTAGCTTAATTTTGTAAGAAGGAATGTCTGATCTGAATCACAATCAGCACCAGGACTTCTGCTGACTATTTTTTTCATCTTCGTTGATACAGCACCAAAAAAAGATAGGACACTAGTTATAGGTCTCTGAAAACTTTAGTATCAAATTTTCATTTTATTTCTAGATGGATCAACAGGACTTCTCCCTTGAGCATTTGTCAAGATATGGCTATCTACTTTAAAGTAAATCAGGCAAAGTAGAACAAATCTAGATGAAAACAATGAAGAGACTAGAAACTAAGTCTTGCAAAGAGACATTGAAGGAAGTTTGAGAAGAGAAGAATGAGAGGAAATATAACTTCCTTCTAAAAGCATCATATAGAAGATGGATAAGATCTACTCTCTTATTATTTCACAACTCCAGGACATGATATGATGGTTTTAAGCTATATAAAGCCAGATTTCATTTAAATGTTAGAAAAATCTCCTAAAAATGAGAGCAGTATGACACTGAAACCAATTACCCAGAGTGATAGTGAGATCCCCTTCACTGCATGCACAAAGGAAGCTAATCGGCTATCATTTGGCATGCCTTTAATTTGGATTTTTGTGCAGAGCAGGGAGTTGCATCCAATTGCCTAACTAACAATTTCAAACTCTGCTGCTATAGTTCTAATGTTAGGCTATCTAACCTGTTCTGATATAGTTTAGGCAACATAAGATTACACAGATATATAGATTAACATTTTCAATTTTTAATATTTTCTTTTTCTTTTTTTGGAAATGTACAATATTTCATCTATAATCTTAGAGATTCTGAATTTTTTCCACTGTAACTATCCTTGTCTACTTTTTTTATTTTAGAACCTATCAACATAGCTATGATCATACTGCTATTTCATACATTCAGTGAATATATGAATCCTCCAATCTCAGTGCCCTTATGATCTCTCCTGTCTTCTTTTCCCATTGTAAATGTATGTGGATGTTTCACTCCAGTTAT
>NW_015386204.1:1235378-1252849 GCF_001527695.2 Protobothrops mucrosquamatus | reverse complement strand
CCACTGCTTACTCCAATATTTGCCTCAGTCAAGAGGAAAAGAAGATTTTTATCAGATCTTCCAGCCCGATTGAGACACTTTTCAAAATAAACTATTTTTGTTTGGGAAACCTCAGAGTAAAAATAAATTACTGCACTACAATAAATCACAAATCTGTGATACCTGTATATATTCACCAGCAGGTATAATTAAAAATGGAAACAGAGATAGAAATACTAAATTCATTAAAATGACATTCGTTTTTAATGGGATTTATTTGACTTTGCTGGAATAGTTTCTGTTAATTAAATGTTACTGTTTAACCTACAACTCAAAAGACAGGACTAAATTTGAAGTCATGTGATTATTCCTTATTAATACATTTCAGAAACAATCATAAATCAATGTCTATGAATACCCTAATTACAAATTTAGTGATAAGATTAAATCTTAATCAGAAGAAAGAAATCCAGTTTAAGGAATCTGTTGAGTATATTGTGATCTCAAGCTAGGTAGAAAATAGGCCTGCACATGTTGGACATAACCCTTATTCTCCCTGACTATCATGTATATTGCTGAACATCTGGAGACTGGGAAAATGAACAATAAGTCTGAATGTTTGAACTCGCCATGTGTTTAACTGGAGTCCTAACCAGGCCCTAACTATAAACATAGTCAACAGGACAAATTTGTGTTCTCTAATAACTAATCTATTTGTGTCAATCTGCATAGTACATTTCCACTTCTGATAATACATTTCCACTTTTATTTTGTGATTGATTACAATGCAAATACAGGAGCAATTACAATCTCCAAAATCAGTATTTATTTGCATACTTTCTTCTATTATTCTTTGCAAATATATAACTAATAAAATTAATCTGGAGAGCATAATGTTCATGTCATAATATGTTTTTTGTTCATTCCATCACAAATATTAACACTAAGAAGACACTCTCCCAAATGTGTTTTTTCAATAGGCAACTGGACTTTCCTGTTTTTCTTTGAAGATGTTTCACTTCTCATCCAAGAAGCTTCTTCAGCTCTTCTTGAATGAGAAGCGCAATGTCTTCAAAGAAAAACAAGAAATCTAGTTGCCTCTTCAAAAGCACCTTTGGGACAACCATGACTGAAAATCTCCATAAACATAAGAAGAGGCTGGTTTTAGACTGAAATTAGCACAATTTCCATTTAGAAATAAAATACTAGCAATACACCTGATTGCTAAAGATTATTTCTGTTTCGAATAACTTGCAATGCATATAATTTATTTCATCTTATTTTCTACTTTGGGCATAATATTTGTGTCAAGAAATCAGTGTTTTGGAATTATAGAATTCTGGAATACATAATTGTGTTAATAGCTTTCTATCTTATAAGACAATCTGAACAGGTGCTGTGACTTTGGAAGAGCTGTATTACACATAGGAGATAAAAGGTTAAACGCTCTGTTTGAAATATTAAGAATGGTTGAGGTGTATTAATTTCAACTGTGTATCATTATAACTTTATTTACAAAAACTTATACAAAAGAATTAGAAACAATTATGCATAATTATGTGCTATGTGTAAAACTGATCTGCTTCATAGTGTCACTGCCTATCTAAAGAAAGCTGATTTCATAACAGAGGAATTTTAATCAGATAACATATGACTAAAGTCATCAAATAAACTATAACCCATCAATATCAGTATAAAATTTATCCATCCTTTGAGTTTCAATGTCTGCACGTTCAGTTTTCTGTGCTGAATTTAGAACATATTTAATTTGATTTTGAAAAAAAAACCAGATTTTTAAATTATATTACCATTGAATTTCTATGTTGCCCATCTCTAAACTCTGGGTAGTTTATTTAGAAAATACAATATTATGATAAAAATAAACAGCAATTAAAACAGAAATAGGATTACAACAGGAACAATCTATTTTTAAGCCTCTAGCACCTTAATGTCATGTGGAGAAGAAAACTAAAGCATCCCCTTCCAAAATAACTTTGTAGGATGGGCAAATTTAATTTGGAGAGATGTTATGTAAGGCTACATGAACCTCAAATTCAAAACCATTTTGCTCTAACAGAAATCCCTTTCACAAAAATGCAAACCGATTACAATGAAAAACTTAAAATTTATTCTCAAACCTGATGTAGGTAGAAATTGTGTTTCACCCTAATATAAAACTATTTCTTTGAATCTATAGTTCATTCATGATAATGTTTCAGAATCTTTCATTTCATACTCATAGCACACAAAACTATTTTTAATCATTTCAGATGTCCAAAAACACTCCATAGCAAAGTGAAGCTCTGCTGTCCACCATTTTTAATTTCTATAAATGGATCTAAGCCAAAATGGTGCCCAGATGGAAAAATAGGAAGGACAAGCAGATGAAGTATTTCACAATGAAGCACTTCTAGCCTTCAAAAAAAAATAATCAGCAAGGTATTTTCCAAATAAGGTGTAATGTTCTAATTGTCATGAAGATAGAAGGAGAGAGGAAGGATACTTAAACTTGCAAGCATTTATAATAAAAGTAGTATTGGTCTACATGACTTTGGTTTCCTAGTTTGGTCTCCATAGAAGGACTGACACAAATATAAATGCATGGAAGATTTCTGCAAACATTCAAAATGTAAGCATTAGCAAATTATAAACATTTTGATTTGTTTAAAAATATCAGCCGTCTAATAAAGTGATCTTATTAACCTGAACTTACCATAAATACTGATTTGACTTCAAACCATCTTAAAATACCAGGTAGTTTATACGCTGTCACATAAATAGTTCTCTCAATCCACATATTCTGTAATTTAAGAGAAAAGTTTTAAAGTAAAATGCTTATAGACTGACAAAATTATCCTAACCCAAAATTTATACTGTCATTATATAAAAATCTAGTAGCAAATGTACTAATGCCACAGTGGCAACACAATTACACAAAATGGATGAAAGAACACTTTTGCATCCAGTTTAATTAATTTTCTTTACATTTTGTTATGAGCTTTTGTATTCATATAGATGACACAAGTGAATTAGCTCTTCCCTCATTTCAACACGTATATATATAAACAGCCTATACTGCAAACAATTATTTTATCCTCTAGTATTCTGTAGACAGCTATTTCTAGAGGATAAAATTGTACAGAACTGTTGTTTAGAAAATGAATGAGAGAAAATCCCCAACTGGTGCAAATATCAGTTTCAGAAGATGGAGGAAAAGAGTTTAACTTCCTCTCTTTCCCTATTCTGACTCCTTTAATTATCTGTGTCTCCCATGCAGTTGATACAAGCTGCATATTATATGCAAAGAAGCATTTAATATTACTTGTAATTTAGCCTCAAATAAGTGTTTATAATCTTTGTTTGCCAATAATGTAATGTGTACAGGGAGCATAACTCAATGGAGACATCTTAGTTTTTGAGTAAATATTTGAAAGCATAAATTAGTTAAACTAAATGAAAAAACTGGTATTAGTGAAAATCATTCGTGCAGAAATTAATTTTTCATGACTAAAATCTTTACATTAATGCAACCACTTTTAAAAAACTAAACACTAATTTTTTCTTATTTTTGTTCATCTTGCATTTGATGACAAGAAATTCCTTAACACTATAAACTAAATGTCACATATATATACAAACTGTAAAGATTTACAGAAAGCATATTATGCTTTCTCTTACATATTAGACAAACACATTTAAAAGACATTAAGGAAACTGCATAACATGTTCAAATTACCGCAAATTCATTGTCTGGATTTTTCTCTCCTTTTCGAATGGGTCTTGAATATTCAAACCGCTGAACCTCATTTACCCTATAGAAACTAGAAAGAGATAAACACACAATTGCATTTATAGTCTCATGTGGCCACAATATCTAAGATCACAACAAGGCTTTAAGTTTTAAGCATTGTAGGAAAGTAATATTTTATAGGGCTTATATGTATTCAATAGCCTAAAATGAGGATTTTCAAACTGCAATATCACAATCCCCTAAAATGATAAATGGAATTGTATTGCCCCACCCTTCTGCCAGAAATCTTAGTGTCAGATTTTGATAAGGAATAAATATGTTATTTGTTTTTCATAATTAGATTTTAATCTATGTACAGTATCACAAAGTTTTCTGGCTCTGCAATATCACAACTACCCAGTACTGCAGGCCTGTGCAGGCAAAATAAAAAGCAAAATCCAGAGTCAGGTTTTTCTCATAAAGATATACAGTATTAAGAGATTGCGATTGATCTACGGCTACTATTGCAGATGATAGTTGAGTGGAAATTCTGCATTAGGACTTTCCAACGGAGACTGGAGAAAGAAGATTCTTTTCTCTTGGAAAGAGGATGGCAGACTGAAAAATACTATAAGTTCAAAACATACACTAATTATTCTATTATCTGGAAAACTCAGAATTAGTTCATATGTTCATCCTTAAAAAGGTTTTTTCCCCCAAGAGAATGAAAATAAACTCCTATAAATTGGGTTCTAAAAACATTCAGTTGTTGAGATTTCTGTAATCAAATCCCTTTTCTCTTTTAATAAATCTGGTTAGAGAAGCTTTTTCAAGAGTCTTGGTTTTGGGTGTACATGTTTAATGCTATTGATAATATCAGTATTCACTACAACTTATTTGGCAAATTGTGTCATGACATCTGTGGCCTATATGCAATTTGAATCAACTTGGTGATGACATTATGACACATGACATTGCCCCTTTGCTCCTTTTGAGGATGCATATTAGTTTTTCAAATAAATAACATTGCTTTTAAACATAGTTTTCAGAATATGAAGATATGTTCTTTTAATGGTATACCAAGGCCTTAGATATTACTGCCACGATAACTGCTCAAGAAACCGTTTGTTTTGATTACTAGTGGTATATAATATTTAGATCACATTTGTTTATTTTATGGGATACTGTCTAGAAGGAATTATAAGGTGGCACAGGTCATACTGAATTGAAAAAATCCCTTATTTCAGTTCACCTAAAAATAAACAAAATCTGATTGAAAAAACTGATATATCAGTAATACTGCCTGTGCATGTAAAAGACAGGCAAAACAGAAATTGCACTAACCAAAAGTCATTCACAAATTACTCTACTTTTTATCAATATTGAAAAATAAATGAAAACAGAAAATGAGAGAGAGCAGCCATGAAATCAAAATTATTTTTCTTCCTGAGATAAATGGAAAAAGATAATCCCTTGCTGCACCTTAAACTGTCTATTTCTTTTTGTGTTGATGAATTTAGATGCAGTTCTTCAGGCCATTTAGCAGATAATACATTTAAGCAAGTGCAGTCTACTAAAGCTATTCCGAGTAATTGCTCATTTCGAATGTGTCTGTACCTTAAAATTTGCTCTGATACAGGCTTGTGAAATTTTGATGGTAAGTCCAGTTTTGGCTTTACTGTAAAGCACTGGATATCTGTGTTACATGTTAAGAATTACAGTGATGTCTAGTTAAAGTTATGCAAACAGAGTACCTAATTTATCACACACACGCACACACACACACACACACACACAAACACATACTGTACACTGAGTAAAAGTAAAAAATAATTCACTCAAGTTGTGCTTGACTCTTATGATTTCTTTGACCACCATAAAGAAAGGAAGTAGTCTTCCTGCCACTGTTTTTTCTCCCAATTTCTGTTCTAATCTATAGCTCTGGGATTTCTTCTTGGTACATCACTTGAGTATGATCCAGACCCAAACCTGTTTAGCTTTCTTCATGATCAGCCAACTTTGGCTAAATCTGACTCCCTAGATACAACTCTTATGTAACAATAAGAGAATGTAAGTACGGCAAGAACCCCATGAGTTGTTGAAATTCTTATTACACCAAGGCCATCAAAACTTTTAAAGGATACATTGGCTAGGAGAATTTTTAATATCTTCACCAGGTGGTGATGTAGTCTTCATTTTTTCTGCATTAGGAAACTGTGTTAATAATCTTGCTTCAAAATCTTCACGGCGTTCATATTCTTTTCCTCGATAAATAAAAACTTTGTTCTATAAACAGATATATAATATGTTTAAGTTTTTGACAGATTCCATTTAAATATATAAATGCACATAATTTCTGGTTAAGAATATCTTTAATTGCTTCTACATTATGAAGCTAAACATTTCTAGAAACCAACAGAAAATAAAATTCTATACAAATCAATAGGTTGGTTTTTTTTTTAAAAAAAACACAGATCCTGAAACAAGAATATACTTATACTTCCACATATTTACTTAGCATTCATCAATTTCTTTTATTCTGATACATATTTTTGAATTAAATGAGTACATTATAGTTTTCAACTTATGGAATGAAAAATTATTTGTGCAATGAGGTTCTTTTATGATTACGACTATTTTATCATGGCTAGATGAATTCCCTTAAAAGTTTAAATGCTCTTTATAGATTAAATCTGGATTTACAGGGGAAAAAAACCTACTAAAATTTACTAAACCTGTCAGTCATAGACTCAACAAAAACAATGTTCCCAAAGATTTTACTGGGTCTATTCTAAGAATTATTTTCTTTGGATTGAATTCTATGTGCATTTGTATTACTACTATATAAGAATCAAAGTTTTTAGAATACAAAATAGATAAATATAAAACAGTAGGCAGAGGAGTAAAAAGAAAAAGGTTATTCTTAAACATTCATTTGTGACTACTAAGCCTTACAATTTTTTGCTCCTCACAACAAATGCAAAAGTACTATTGTTTTATTAAGAAAACTAACATATTTTGATTAATATTTTTGTAAACCTAACTTCATTGTATTTTATCTATGAAAAGTTTATTTGTATTTCCATTTAGCACATAAGCAATTTCTGCTATTATATTTCTATTTTAAAAGAAATAA
Source organism: Protobothrops mucrosquamatus (assembly GCF_001527695.2). NCBI lineage: Eukaryota > Metazoa > Chordata > Lepidosauria > Squamata > Viperidae > Protobothrops > Protobothrops mucrosquamatus. Next base: position 1,246,004 of record NW_015386204.1, on the reverse strand, counting down.
ATAATGCACTTGAACATGTGAAAATTGTTCTGTTTCATTTCTTAGGATAGCACTGTTATTTCACAACCTACATCTTAGAATCAAATATTTTGGATAGCTTTGCTACCTCCCAAGTGATTTCTCATGGTTTCCCACAGTGCTGCATTTAATTATTCAACGTTATTAGCATTTATCTCTATAACTGTGAAGCCAGCAAGGAAATATGAGACATTTTCTAGAAATATTTTTTAGTAAAACACAGGTAGACTTCATGATTCACTTGGCTTTTCATCCAGCATTCAACCATGGGAAATAAAACATTGGTTAATGACTTGCTAAGCCTATAGAAACTGGAGTGGAAGCACGGAGTTAAATTCTAGAACACCGGAAAATTTCTGAAAATGTATCAAAATATTAGCCAAAATTCAAGAAAAAAACCAAAACGAGTATTCATTATTGTACTATGACCATCCACTGTATCTTCCACTCTATTTTATTCTCAATAAAAAGGATTTATGAACATTTGGAACACAGTCTTTCATTCAAAATGTATAGGATACAAAATGTGTTTTTCTGGCCTGCAGCAAAATTAAAGTAGAGAAGATTTTTTTTTTTAACTTACCCGTAAAAATGTCGGAAACCCTTGTCCATAATATCCAACTGCGAAGTAATCTGGTTTAGGTCTTATTACTTTCACAATATTTTCATAGAACTGTGCTTGTTTTTTCTGTGTTAAGAAAAACATAATTTTTAGAACGTTCTTTTTCTGGAGATTATATTTTCTTTTTCTTCATAAACCTTTCCAATCACAGCTACTTACAAATAAGAAACATTTAATGTATTTCACCCTAATTCTATAGGATGCTATTGCAGGCATGTTAACAAGATAAGTTACTTTGTTTGTACAAAATCTAATAGATAAATGGAAAAGAGAAGACCAATTTCTCTTAATTTGTTTTATTTATGGGCTATACTGAAAGTCTTTTGCAAGTGTGTCAGCTGGTAGTCAAGGGGAAAATCTGATGGTCAAATATAGAGAATTACTTGCAGCTTTTATAGCTGAATCAGGTGGAACAAATATACAGTGGTATCTTTCTAAATGGAGCAGACTTTTAACAAGAAGATAAATGAAATTGCTATTGGAAGTACTTCTTCCATTTCAGTGTATGCTTTTGATTGAACCAGGGTAAAGTAATAATCTAATGCTCAACTCTTAATAATCTAATGGTCTACTCTGGCACTACTCTACTGCCAAAGAGTAGTACTCCTTAGTCATACTGCTGCTTTACTAATATTTTCTAATATTTCTTTTTTAATATCCAATACTTCTTTGCATATATTTTCAGATGAGTATGTAATTATGGTCTCTCTTGATCTCTATGTATAATAAGTGGTGATATATATTCAAGTACCTACACTTCTAATGCTCCTATATATTGCAAAGTATAACTTGGTGTAAAAGATATTATAATTTCTGAATTGAATCAAGCAGCAAACTAGAATTAGAAGCATATTATTCCCTTATACCTAATTCTTAGATATGAAATATGTCTGCTTTCTCTATAGTAAGACTGAAGTTATAAGAATTGATTGGAAAGTTCTGTATCAAGAGGCCCCAAAGCATTATATATGTTTTTTTTCTCATTAATAGTACATTTAATCCAGCATGTGATACTCTTTTACCACTTCATAGGTTGCTTTTTGATTATTTGTTCTGCTGCAACATACTGACTGCCTTGATCCCAAGGGATTCTAGAGAGTATTTTATACACATGAATACGTATGGGCAACCATCATCGTATAAATAATGGGATGAATTAAAAACTTTTAAATTAAACTCACTTTTTTTGGTGAAGAGAGCAATGTGTGGGTGTAGATGCAGTGTGTGTGTGTGTGTGTGTGTGTGTGTGCGTGCGCGCGCGCGCACGCGCACCCATAATAGTCAAGCCCAGCGTGATTAATAAAGGATTTAGGGATTTTGTATTTTGAATAAAAATAGATGAGCTTTACTTTTCATCAGACTTAGCCCTCAGATAGCCAAGATGTTTTGTGTCTTTAGACTATATTTATGTTAGATATAAAATTCTGATTCTAGGATGTTGCTTGATTCAACTCAGATATCATAATATTCTTTTATACCAACTTATACTTTGTGATGCATAGAAACACTATAAGAGTAGGCACTTGAACATATTATCACCACTTATTATACACAAAAAACAAGAGAGACCCATCTGAAAATATATGCAAAGAAATTAGCAAAAAGTTTCTGTGCACAAGGTTTCACAAGCTAATTGTTTAGTAATAAACATTTCACTATAACTCTATGGTAAACTCTGCCCTTAAAACAGGCCCAGACCACTATTGAAGTCAGTCCTCACTTAACAACCTATATGGTCCTTGCTTAACAACAGCAACCAGGACTGTCAGAATTGCTATTGCTAAGTATTGAGTTTTACAACCGCATTGCTTAGCATCAGAAATTATGACCCCAATTACTGTCCAAGGACTACCTAAACTCTAAAATCAGTAGCAAGTATGTTAAAAAAGGCTTATTTCTAATTCAAACTGTTTCTTTTAATATGTTGTGAAATATGTCCCATATGAATTTGCTTTGTAATTAATACTGAGATACTTATGTTAAGTTTCATGTTTAGAGTCATTTACAAATGAGTTAAAGACAAACCTACCAGTACTTCACTAAGTTGTTCGTAATCAAACATTTCATTTTCATATTGTTCTGCAAGCTCTTTGCCCAAGACAATGGCTTCTTCCCACATCTGTTAAAAACATAACTAAATTTTAATTAACTTTAAACATATCTTTTCAAAATTCAGTATTTAAAATTAAAATTCAGTTAATATTTATTCAACGACAGCAATACAAATTTCAATTTTTATCTCTGCTTACTAACAGATTCTAGTTAGCCATTCAAGGTGGCTAATCAGAAAGATAAAATAAAGAATTAAGTAATATAAAGACACTTACATAATTTAAGTATTAACCAATCAGATTAAACTGTCCTGGCTAGAGAGAAAGAGTTTGATTAATTTCATAAAAGTAGGAAAAGTATAGAGCTCAGCTATCATACACTACATTCCACAGTGTGGGAGCAGTATAGAAGGTGACTTTTTTTTTTTTTTTTACAAAAACCTACATCAAGCCTGACAAAAAGCACGTGGGAAAATGTGTCATAGTCTGATGAAACTAAGGTTGACCATTTCGGCCATAATTCCAAAAAGTATATTTAGTGCAAAAACAACACTGCATATCACCAAAAATATACCAGGGAAGCATGGTGGTTGCTTTTCCTCTGCTGGAATGGGGCTTTAGTCGAAGTGGAAGGAATTGTAAACAGTTCCAAATATATATATCAATACATTTTGGCACAAAACCTCCAGGCCTCTGCCAAAATGCTGAAGATGAAAAGCAATTTCACCTTTCAACATAATAGTGACCCAAAGCATACCTGCAAATCAACAAAAGAATGGCTTCACCAGAAGAAGATCAAACTTTTGGAATGGGCCAGCCAGAGCCTGGATCTGAATCCAATTGAAAATTTGTGGGGTGTTCTCCTTTGCACAGGAGATGTCCTCACAATCTGACAGATTTGGAACACTTTTGCAAGGAAGAGTGGGCAAAGATTCCCAAGACAACATATGCCATGGTGATAGACTCCTACCCCAAAAGACTGAATGCTGTCATAAAATCAACAGGTGCTTCAACGAAATATTAGTTTAAGGATGTGCACACTTATACAGTCATGTTATTGTATGCTTTTTGTTATTTTTAGGGGATGGGTGGGTAAAATGTGTCTCCTTCTCCAAACTGATGATTGTAAACCTATTTCTCCATAACCCATGTTGTCATGCTTCCTAACCTTGTGTCTTTATCCATAAAAAGAATATATGAACCTTGTATCAGAATTCACATTTCACCCTCTACAGTACAGAATATCCAGGGTAGGGGTTAATACACCTATATCCCACATCAAACTGAATTAGGTGCTTATCTTAGTGGAGATACGATCCAACGATGGGAAAACTCATACCATAGTTTACGATGAACTAGTACTATATACAGTATGTGAGAGTCAATTTGGTCTAGTGGTTAAGGCACCAGGCTACAAATCAAGAGACTGTGAGTTTTATAGTCCTGTCTTAGACATAAAGTCTTTGGGCCAGTCACTCTCTCAGTCCGGCTCACTTCACAGGGTTGTTGGTGTGGGAAAAATGGGAAGAGGAAGAATTAGATATGTTCACTACCTTGAGTTATTTATAAAAATAAAGGTGGGATATACACCAATAAAAAATAAAGCTCACTTCATTTCAATTATGTATTCAGGATTTCTATTCTGCCTTTCACTACAAGACAATCGATAAGCAAGTAGCACTTTGCTAACTAACAGAGCCTGCAGTCAAAGTAGAGGAGCTAAGTAGAAAAAGAAAAATTAAAAGGAATATTTGAAAAGATTCATTTGAGTCAGCCTGAAGGGAGGTCAGTGAAGAAGAGTAACTGTATTAATGAAAAAAAAGGGATGGTATACACTAAAAACTTAGAAAATACCTGAAATAAGGGAAGAATTAGCAAAATTTGGGAAGAAATTATTAGTTTGCATATTTTACTGACAAAGCATTGGGTTACTCATCTGTATCCTTAATTAAAGTAAAAGAGCTACATAATTTATTCTAAAATGATCAGACATTAATGAAATTATTTTTAAAAATGGCAGGAAATCAGAAAAATATATTAAAAAGACCCAACATTCATTCGGCTATTTTATTTCTTTGGTTTAAAGTTTACTTTTATTGAATTCCAATGCAAGTTGGTACCTCCATGGTTTTTTTTAATAGTACATGCAGATCCTACTGACGGAGTAGGCAAGAGCAGCTAATTCAGTATTTCAGGTGGCTCCCTGCTGAGACCTCGATGAAAATTACTTTTTTAAAACTATGAGTTGCACGAGTGAAGTCCTCTGCACCTGGGTTGGAGGAATTGCTTTTCTCTCTCATGACTGAATGTAAATAGCAGTGGTCTACAAGTAACATTAAATGCATTCTCGAGAATATTTTATTTTGACTTTAGTTTTCTTCATAGCTTCTTTAGACTGTCTTTCTCACCCACTTTTTCCATTTCCTTTTGTCCTGTATTCCTTTTCTTATAATTCTCTTTATTTGCAGCAGAGCCACCTTGAAAAGTGGCCATTTTAGCTTATGTTTCATATAAATAAGTTTCATATGCATGAAGAAAAATAAATATCTAGTATTTTATTCCAAAATTGTTTATCTAGTCATCAGAAGTAATAACGTTAAAATGGATAGACAAATTGCTCTTCTACAGTATACTTGTAATCATCAGCAAAGTACAAGATGTACTTCAGTTGATAATTAGAGAATATCTCGGTGGCTTTCTAATCAACAGGAGTGAAATATGGAATGATGAGCACTCTCAGGAAGTCAGTTTTCTAAATATAGGTCTATTTTATCTTTCTCTTATTATCAGGATTTAGAGGGAAGATTCCCAAAGGTGCTACCCAAACATGTACAGTATATCTCAGTAGTTGAATTTCCTTGATCACCATATTGATAACAACTTTAGGAAACTAGTACTGTGTTTTCATTTTCTCATTCCCTACTGAGAAGCTGAGATGCTTTCTCATCTTATTTATTTCTGTCCTCTACTGAAAAGATATTCAGAAGTTTCCTTCACTTATTTCTTATAAATGGGACATAAATGCTTCATGGGGTATCATTTGGATCTTTACACAAACTTACAGTGAAATTTTCTTTAGCTTTATGTACATGAACTGTGGGAACAATATATCTGAAATGCTTCAAAAAGAAAGAAAGAAAGAAAATGTTTTGATAACTCTGAAACTAGCATTGCCAATTTGAATCTTATTAGGAACTGTTTTTTATCAAGTATATATATACACACACACACACACATTGAATTTTGAGTAGTCAGTAAGCAAGGACTTTGCCAAATCAACTAATGGTGACCAGAAAGCGGGTAGCCACATCTTCAAGAGCAGCTCCACATAATCTAACTAATCTAATTTACAAATGATATAAGCATGACTCACTGTCTTTAGTAACAGAGAATTTGTCCTATATTTGTTATTTCCAGCTATTATCTATTAGTCCCACTCTTTTGTTTATTTTCTTTATGGAGAATTCCTATCAATTCTTGTGTAGACAAGATTTGATAAAACTGCCATTGGCTGAGATGTAGCCAAGTCATTGTTTTAATTCTGTACAGGCTTGTAGTTGCAGCAATCAATGCCAGATCATCTCAGGAACATGAACATATAAGTTTACAAGTCATGATTGCAAAGCCTTGTTCACTCATAGTAACTGTTTTTTAAAGGAACAACCACTGAAGAATTATTTATTTCTTATTGTTCCCATCTTGGACTTTCTGATAGTGTTACTGTTCACTTAGAAAGAAATTTCATTACGAACTTGCCCACTGAATTTTACTAAGAAACTCCTGTTTGTTTCCCATTTCTTTGCTTCTTCATGTGCCAAAATCCCTGGCCAAGTCTTCCTAAATCTAACAATAACCTTAAGTAAGTTTAAATGATTAATGATCTGAACAGTGAGGGGCAAAAGGATTGTAAATAGAAATGACTAAGGTGAGGGTGCAGGGAAAAATAATTTCTCACCTCCTAGCATAAAGCGAACCAGTGTTTTTTTGTTTTCAAAAAAGTAAATTAATATATAAATGAATATTTCACAGATTCAAGTGTACAATCTTGGATGGAACTGTGAAATAAAATAAATTTTATTCAAAAATATATTGAAATTATATTTTTGTTTTGGTAAACTAAGAAATGAGATATAAATACAGTTTCTTTTTGCTTGTCTATTATTTTTTATCCACTCAACGTTTTCTATTTCATTTATTTGAACAGAAATTGTGAATATTTTGCTCATATATGTATTATTGTGAACAGATCTAGCTGTTGAAACATGTTACAGAATTTCTGTATAGTTAAAAAGGAATGTGAAATTGTACCTATCATGAACACTGGAATTCTAAAACATGTTATCATCTGTAATTGGATGATTATTGCAAGATATATAATCAACTATAAAAATATCCCACAAGAAAACAAAGTTAAAAAATAGTATATTTGTCAAGAGGTGGTACAATTTATCATTATCATTCAGAAACTAAAACTATTCAATCTTACAATTTGTAAAATTATTTTTGTGCAATTATTTTTAAATTCAAGAAATATTTTGTAAGATATAAGCTAGGTGGACAGTAGCAACCTTTAAATGACTTTTCTAATTTCTCCTAGCCTTTATTTAAGAAAAGGCTTAATGAGATATATAGGTAATCGTTGACTTATGACTGGTTACTTAGTGACAGTATGAAGTTATGGTAGTAGACCATCCAAAAGCTTCTTATGACCCGATTCCAAAGTTACAGCTGTTGCATTCACCCTTATGACTAACTATAGGGTGCTGCAGTGCCCTCCTCCTATCTCCCTCCATTTGCTCCTACAGGGCCCCATAGGCCTTGGGCCAGTTTCCCACCCCACTGGACTCCATATCCTTCTCCTCTCTTATCTTCTGAAGATTTCCAGAACTCCATTTAAGAAGAAAGGCAGCTGCTCTGTTCTGGCCTGTGTGGTACAATCCAAATGTGAACACCATTTTCAGAATGGCCACAATTCAATGTGTCCAGTGTCAAAAATGGCAGCTACTCTGGTGTTGTTCCAGAAGGCTCAGGAATGGAGCAGCCTCTGGAGATCTTCAAAAAGTTAAATATACAATGGGCAATGTGAAGTGAGGAGGAGTATGTGAGGCCTGGTGGAATAGGAAGAAGACCCAAGACCTGAGGGACTCTAAGGAACAGGAAGCAGAACATGGGGTATCTCAGAGAGGGAAGGAGGCACAGGGCAGGACCTGTGCTAGGCCTCCCAGAGCACCTGAGGCACCCCATACTCTGCTTAATTATCCACACATTTGTTTAATGACCACATGTCGAAGAGTAGGGATGGGGGGTCATAGTGAGGTGATCACATGGGAGTTTCGAACTATAATAATTACTTCTGTCCATAATGAGCAAGTCCATTACGGTTTCTGGTCGAGGACTATCTGTACGTTCACCATTACTTCCTATAAAGCTTATACCTTGAAGTGGCCCATCTATTATAATTATATATCCTTAACTAAGTTTCAGGATGGAGGGAGGGGGTCTTATCTGGAAAATTGGAAATATGAACTATTTTTGGCACCTATTTAATGTAATAGTTTGCAATTATTGTCTATTTGTCCAAAAGTGGATTCAAACTTCTCACGTTTCCTAAATGCTAAGAACCAGACAAAGCAAGTTCAAAGTTTCAGACAGAAAATTCAAGAACAATGAAAGACAATAAAATTTGTTACATAAATGCTAACAACTAAGTAAAAAAAAATGCTGATTGTTTAAAATGCAAAAGGAAGGAAGCAAAGTAAACACCTAGTAGTGCTCAAACTAGCTGCCTTTTTCCATTTATGGAAAACACTATAATACACAATTAGGACCAAAATAAAAATAAAGTTGTTTGATTAAAAACAATATTTTTGCAAACTGTGAAATCCTAGTTTTGTAAAGGTCTGCACTGGTTAAGGCATTGTAAACAGATACTTTACCTGCTGTTCATAAACAGCTCATTAATACCATAGTAACAGAAATACACAAATCAGTTCTTAAAAAAAATACAGGTATTGCAGTTGTTACCTCCACAAGCAGCTCAAGCCATTAAAGTCATTAAATATGCTGCAAAAAACTCCAGCTTTCTCATTCAGTTTGTTTCACTGCCTGAAAATTCATCTTTAAAAGCTGTCCCTGTTATTTCCCTTTAGAGATAGCTACATAAAACAGATTGGATAGCTTTTCGCTAAACCCCAAGCCTATCGTTAATTATTATTTATCACATTTGTACATTATTTTTCTTTTAAGCCTTACAGGAAAGAGAGCATACAAATGTGATGAATTATATTTCTTATTGTTAATACTTAACACAAAGCAACTCTCTGAAAGTACATATTTTTTCTACTGGGAAGATGAGGTGAGAAATGAATTGTAGAACCCTTTCACGAGTTATTGTAGACCAGGTAGAAATTCAAATTTCTTGACTATGACTTCCCTCCATGTAGGTAGAGGTAATATAAAACGGTTTTACTAGTCCGGTTGTTGAACATGAACAAGAGTTATTATGGACGATCAAGTTAATACGTTAAAGTCCGACCTACAATATAAAAAATGTAAGTCCACATGTTTTGTCGAGTCGTTCAAAAATTGTTTTGCTACGCTGTCCGGAAGCACTGCAATTTTGAGATGCTTAAGCCTTTCCTTGCCTGAGAGACAGCCAACTATCCTTCCTGTTGCTGTCACCACTGGGTGACTGAATGACGAGCTAGCAGAAAGATATCTGCTTCCAAGGCGACTGCACAGTAATGGCTGCAGGGGGCAAGCTGGTTAGGCATTCAAACCAGCTTCTCACCCTGTGAAAACAAAACAGATTCTGGATCTCCTCTATTCCAGGGGTGGCTGTCACTAGCCCGAGGTTATAAATGCTCTCTGGGAAAGAATAAATATAGCTAGTCTTCAGCACACAACTATTTGTTTAGCAACTACTCAAAATTACAAACAGCACTGGGAAAAGAGACTTATGACCACTCCTTGCATTTATGATCATCCTAGCATCCCCAAGATCATGGGACCAACATTCGGAAAACCAGCATATATTTAGGATGGTTGTAGCATCCCGGGGTCATAAGATTGTCATTTGCGATCTTCCCAGATGGCTTCTAGCAAGCAAAGTCAGTAGAGGAAGCTGGATTCGCTTAACAATGGCATGACTCACTTAACAACTGCCCTGACTCGCTTAACAACTCTGGCAAAAAAAATATATCAAAGTTTTCATTTTTTTCCATCGCAAGCCCAAAATCCAGAAGTGGGTTTCCAAATGAAAAAAAAATAGATATGTTCTTTTCTTTGAATAAAACAATCAATATAACCATCTCCATTTTAATTTTTGTTTTACTGATTAGATAGGTTCATTATAGAAATGGCCAGTACAGATAGTCCTCGACTTACAACAGTTCATTTAGTGACTGTTCAAAGTTACAACAGCACTGAAAAAAGGGACTTATGATTGTTTTTCACACTTATGACATTTGCAGCATCCCCACGATCGTGTGATCAAAATTCAGACGCTTGGCAACTGACTTATACTTAGGACTGTTGCTGGGTCCCAAGGTCATGTGATCACCTTTTGCAACCTTTTGACAAACCAAGTCAATGGGGAAGCCAGATTCACTTAACAACTGGGTTACTAACTTATCAACTGCAGTGCTTCATTTAACAACTGAGGCAAGAAGGTCGTAAAATGGGGAAAAATCATTTAACAAATGTGTCACTTAAGCACAGAAATTTCGGGTTCAATTGTCGTAAGTCGAGGACTACCTGTGTAAATTACTGTGTAAAAGTAAAGCGTTGAGGCTGCAATGTTATTAACATCTATTGTACTAAAAAGTCAATGACTTTTTTTCACCCTTGTATTCCACCCTTTTCACCCTTTTCTTTTTCCTCTGACAGGTTCCCATTATTTTCATTTTCATTTCTATTTTATGTTCGGATAAACTA
>NW_015386204.1:1229994-1235333 GCF_001527695.2 Protobothrops mucrosquamatus | reverse complement strand
GTCGTAAGTCGAGGACTACCTGTGTAAATTACTGTGTAAAAGTAAAGCGTTGAGGCTGCAATGTTATTAACATCTATTGTACTAAAAAGTCAATGACTTTTTTTCACCCTTGTATTCCACCCTTTTCACCCTTTTCTTTTTCCTCTGACAGGTTCCCATTATTTTCATTTTCATTTCTATTTTATGTTCGGATAAACTAATACAAATTTGTAACCTGAAAAAACAATTGAGGCAAAAAAATGTAGTAAAATCAGGTGCAACTCTCTTAGCAACTGCTTTGCTGAGCAACAGAAATTCTAGCCCAGTTGTGGTCACAAGCTGAGGACTACTTGTATGTGCCTGGAATTAAATATCTTTTATGAATGAAGGTGGCTATACATGTCCCAGGATAATGTTGCAGGATCCAATCTGGGTTGATTACCAGGACAAGAGGTTTAATTTTCTGAACTTCCGGCCTTGTGCCGGAGGCCATCATCAGGGAACTTCTCTCTACTAGATTCTTAAAAATAATCATACAACATGCACTATTTTTATTTATTATACTCTGTGGAATCTACTATGGAGCTGGGATAGAATGGGGAGAAGGAGGAATTTAATCAGGAGAATTGGAAATATTTAGTCCACTGTTCATCTTGTGTGTGTGTGTGTGTGTGTGTGTGTGTGTGTGTGTATTCGGATTTTCACAGTTATTAAGGACATATACAGTTATTAAGGACATATACAGTTATTAAGGACCAGCGAAAGCTAAGTTGTTTTTTAATATTGTAAATAGTTGCTTTTATTGTTTTTAAAATCTTTTTAACAATAAACAGCTGATTTATACCTCTCCCGGAGATCGAGGATTGTGTTATTGAATATAATCCAGTTCTTAGTGTCTGTTTAAAGCAGGGAAGAGAGAAAATCTTTCATGTTCTCAACATTCAAAACAGGCAATATCAAATTGCTGGTCATTTCGTTTGATATTCTCAGCAAAGAAAAGCAACTCAAGGCCAGATGTCTTATCACTCCAGCTCTTAATATTCAGAATCAGTAACAATAATTCAGAAGGTTCACTTTTGTAGTGACCCCACCTAGAGTCTCATAAAAGCAAACTATTTTCTTTAGAGTTAAAACTTAGCTTGCTGAGAAGTCTTATGAACCGGCAGAGGATATTCCCATAAATCTCTAATAACTTATAACTGTTCCTGACTAATTGGAAATGCCACTTTGCTCTTCCTCATGTCTCAAATACCCTTCACAGTTATAGGGAGCATACTATTATTCTCACACAGAGTTTGCAACTTTTGGTCAAAGTAATGTAACTTGTTTGTTTTTTTCCTTATTACCTTGCCCTTGTCAAAATAATGGATAATTTCTTGATAGAGCTGATCTTTGAGTTGTCCTTGCGTTGCTGCCTGGTAGCCATCTCGTTGGGTAAGATGCGCTGCACATGGTTCTTCAGACCACTATATCAAATGAAAGCCATGAGGAAATTAAACATTAATAATGATTAATGCATGCATAGCTTTATCCTGCTTTAAAGAAAACTAAGGAATTTATTTATTTATTTATTTATCAATCAAGTTTATATACCCATCATCTCACCAAGGGGGATTCTGAGCAGCATACGCAACAGGTAAGACCGCATATAAAATCCACAAATATTTTAAAAAAATATAAAAATCACACTAACAGTAAATACAGTGGTAACTCAGTACTCGACTTCCCCAGTACTCATCATTTGTTTGGTACTTGGTGCACAAGCTAAAAGTTGTTGGTATCAGCTGCCTTGTGACTCACTACCCTTTCCGGCCAAAACAAAGGGTCACATGCTAGTCATGTGGTTTGTTTGGCACTCATTGTTTTTAGTACTCATCACGTCTCACAAAACCAATTAATGATAAGTACTGAGGTACCATTGTACTAAAAAACACAGATGAAGTTAGTTTATGAGGAATTTTTTCAGGATGTAGAATATGACATTGGTGTTAGAAATTCAGATTTCACCTACTGAAGGAGGTCAGGAACTAAATGAAAATGCCTCACATAATCATTCATAGAATTATTTCTGTTGTAAATGAGCCTAGAGCATGGATCAGTTTTGAGTAAATAGAACAATAAGAGAAGAAAGGGGGGGGGGGAATCAGATATCTTTTGAGATTGTTGAGAAAAATTAGTATGTTGTAACCCATCTTCAGGTTTCAAAAATCAAAATATCAGTTCCTGAAGAGAAGATGAAGGCACATACTCTGCCCTCTTTCTTCAACCCCAATCCCTCTAAGCTGATAGGGAAAATCTGCAAGGAAAAATGAAACCAACCAATCTGCAGTCATATTGGCTGGGGATTCATGTGACACCATATCAGAACAGATTGAATTGTATTATCAGTCCTTGCCACCAAGAGGTAGTAGACAAACATTGAAATTGTATATGACTAAATTACTGTTTAAATTATAAAATATATTCATTAATTGGTTATTTTAAGAGATTCACAAATGAGCATACAGTTGAAAAGACTTCCAAGAGATGGCAAACAATTCAATCATTGATTACTGTTCCCAGTTTTAGGCCAGTATTACAACACATAATTTACAATTTCAACACAGCTGCTATTAAATGTTATGTGTGGGTCTTTTATCTTACATGGAAAAGATGAATAAAGCTTTCCTGTATCATTGAATCAATACAGGACTAAAATCACAAGTATTTCAAACACAGGGATCCTGCCAAATATATAAATTAGAGCTAATATATTTTAAAGAATTTTCATGAATTGAATACAAAACTATTTAAGCTAAAAGAGAATAATATTGATACTGAAGGTATGTGGGCATAGAGAAATCTGTTCTTTTTGTGAATATGTATCTTTATTAATTAATACAAGGAAATTAGAAAATTATCTTGATTTTGATTTTGAAAATGTTATATAACAGTTGTAAAATCATTTTAAAATTTAACAACTTCAGGCCCCTCTATGAGACAGTATTATGCTATAATTTTAGTTACACACAAATATAAATACAGAAAAAGCAGAATAAAAGACATGTTCAACCTAGCATTTGGGGGTATCTGATCATATTTTGAATTTTGTCATGCTTTGTTTTTAATACCTTTGTTTGAATTATCTGAAAGTAAAGAAAATAAAGTGAAGCAGAGTGAAAACACAAATAAGCTATGCAGGTTATTCTTCAAACATCATTAGGTTTGGATATTTCCTGAATACAGAATCCTATTCCTTTTTTTTCCACTGTGGGTGCAATTAATTCTGGATAGGGTTAATATCACCCTCTCACTCTTATTCAGTTTGGCCAAGTAACCATATACTTGGGTCTTAATTTATTAATATTTTCAGGATTTTTAAGTTCTTAAAAGTTAATGTACATCTCAGTTCTTGCCCCCTACTCAGAACTTGCGTAATCTCAGCATGGCACACTTTTTTTGCTCATGATTTTGTTGTTACTGGGACTTTTCTCTCTTTGTTGGCTGCCTTCAAGTTGGAAGGCATGGTTACTGCCACGTTCCAAAATTATTTCCAAGTAGCATCACTGCTGCTTATTGAGATTTTTCTCAAGCTTCTAAACCTTTAGAACTCAATCAGTACTTGCATGCGCAGGTAGTAGCTCTGCTGCTACTGTTGCTCCAACATTGCCTTCACTTCCTTCACTATGTTATTTTTTTTCTTCCATCTTCTATAGATATTTTTCCTGTCACCAAGTCTTTCTTATCCAAAAATCTTTGGAAAATAAGTCAATCAGGCTATGGATACATCTGCATCCTTGAAAAGAGGCAATTGACATTGGCATGCATACAAATAAAGTGGGGCTGTGTCTGATTAGCCATCCTGGTTTTTGGCAGAAAAGAAGGGATGCCATTTATATTGGAAGAACTTTCCAATGTTTGTTTGGGAAGTGGCAGCAGAGGAAGGAGAAAGAGAGTCATCTGAGTGAGTGTCAGAGGCTAGTGTAGACGGCCAGTCTTCATCCTCTTGGTTAGACAGGCTGGTCTTGCTTCTCCAATATGGGTTTCAAATGTTGTCTGAGCTGACCACCATGGCATAGCTAATCTGAAGTCAGGAAGATTGTCCTTTCAGTAGCAACCACTCAAACTGGCAAAATGAGCTGCTTATCATATTTAAACTTATAAACTTATAAACATTTTTTTAATCTCATGTTTTGTTATTCTACGGTTTATAGCTCTACCAGACTGCTAGGGGGAAGTCCTAAATTACTGGAAACAGAAAAAACAAAATTCTGAGGAAATGTGAAGTGGAATACAGTGGATAGGGATCTTCTTATCCGTGATTACCTGCACATTATTGTTTTCTTAAATAATTTATTTCTCCTTAACAATTAGAAAACTCAGTTTTAATAAAAGCTGTTTAGTGACAGCTTCATCCTTTAAGCGTGACCTAAATGTCATTGACATTTTCTTTTTTATAATAAAAGCATATGAAATTTTAGAGAAGATAGGTAAATCAACTGAGAAATGTCTCTGCACTGGTCTTACAAATCTACTGTAAACCTTTTCTGTTCTTATAGTGACATTTTCTTACATTCAACATAACTCAGCTGTCCTTTCATTTTTTTTTCTTATTTAAAGGTGCTCTTTAAATGTCCTATCCTTTTGTCTCTATTTTTTTCTGAAACATCTTTCTTATATAATATCAAAATAGATCACACACTAGCATGGGCCATATTAATGATTTTAAAATGAACCATAAATCCACCAGAAACTCATTTTCATCATTAGTATCAGTAATATGATGTTATGTATGTATGGTTTTTTAAAATATGGTATTTCTACATTTTCAACATGGCTTACAAACATTAAGATATTCAATACTTAGAATACTGCTCTCAGCAAACAAATATTACATTGAAATGCTGATAGGAAGAGATAGTCTTTCTGTCTCACAGAAATGCACAAATACCACAGTCAGCTGGTTGCTGGGAAGTTTGAGAACTTGAAATGGAGGAAAGGGATATAGCATGGTCCACATACATTACATCCTTGTGTGTGTCACTCCATTTCCACAGAACTCCCAACTATGCAGTATGAATCCAGAGTCAGAAGAGGAGTTCTGTGCTTTACTTGTGCAAATATAGAATTCCCTGTCAGACTCTGTCATTCAGCATGGATCGGTAGGAAGATGTGAAAGGAATAGAAACAATGCCATCCAATAAGAACCAGTCAAGTGTTTTAAGGCAGATTAAACCGGAGATCCTAAGCTATGTAGACACATAATCTGGCCTACATATTCATCCAAACAATATTATAAGGATGATTCAGCTTTATACCAGAATAACCTCTGTTCTGATTGATGCACAATGAAAGGTGACTGTGCAGATTATACGGTGATT
>NW_015386204.1:1219551-1229673 GCF_001527695.2 Protobothrops mucrosquamatus | reverse complement strand
AAAAGTAAGTTTTTTTATCACGTACTAATTTACCCAAAGGGTTAGTTAGCATATTATAAAATATCTATACACACACACACACATACGCACCAGACCCAAAAAAATGAAGATGTATTTGAAATAGAGAACATTTCATTATCTTCTAAAATGGTGTGTGTGTGTATAGATATCTAAGTTAATCTTACTATGAAGTACAATTATTAAAATATTGGGTTTTTTATCTACACATACAGTATAAACATTTTTAGAAACATTCAATTGATAACTTAATAGCACTGTAAAGTAATTATAAAGGGTTGGAAGGACAAATTGCAAGAATACAACTATCACATTACAAAGACTTATCTAATTCATCTCCTTGATCGTTATAGAAACGGGAAAACTATTATGATTCCTTTTTCTACCAAGTTACATTTAAAGATATTTCAAGGCAGATATCAAGAGATATTCATGTTTTCTCATATTTTGAAGTATCCATATTATTCAAAAACTAAGGTGTTTGGAGAATGTGAAAAGTTGTAACCAGTCATCCTGCAGTGCTAAAAAAATCTGCTACTCAAAGAAAAAAATAATTGGGGGAAGAAAACAAAGCAGGTACCAGTCAACAAAGATAAACTGGGAATATTGGTTATAAGTTTCAATATTTTACTTGCAATATTTGGATCCAAAGTAGGAAAGATGTTTCAGATCTAGCATGGCTGTTTGCTGAATTTGTCAGCCTATCCTCAAAGAAGTCTTGACTTTTCCCGGGCTCGCATGGTAGCCCCTTGATTCAGAAAAACATGTGTTAAGAAGGCATTAACAGAAAAATATGTGTTAAGAAGGCATCAACAGAGCAGTGACATATGGTTGCATCATGTCACATCTCCTTAATTCAAACACATATTTTCTACATAGCTACCATGCAAATCTTGGAAAAAGCAAGGCATCGTTAAGGCCACACTAACAAGTATGTTGAAACGTGCCCCATACTGAATCCAGGACAGATGATAAATTGCATCTTGGTTAACAATCTGTACTGGCATTTGCTGTAAATGTTATGGGTTACTTTGCTTTTGCTTCCACCATAGGTCCTTGGGTGATTCACCTTAAACTAAGTTTCAAGCAGTAACAATTCTATACCCTAGCTTTCTGTTTCATTCTTATAAAATATTCAGTGTATTTTGTATGTAGGTATTGTTTATTTCTGGAGAAATTTTGCATCTTAAATTCTAAGGCTTCAAGATTAAAAACATTTGAAATATATATACCTTAAGAAGCTTTGCATGAAGAAGTAATGTGTAGGCAGCTTCAGTGTAGTTATCACATTCTTTGTGCAGGTCACAAAGTTTGTACAAATACCTAAAGTAAAAAATATAATTTTCAACAATATTACAAAATAATTATAGTTGAAGATACCATAAATGCCAAATGCCAAAATATAAATTAAAATTAATACGATTTTTTTATCTCATATCTCAAATAAAATAATATTTAGTATCTGGTGTACAAAAGAAGTCAGCAATTATATGAATAATGCATTTCATAAAGTTATATTTTCTACGGTTAAAAGATTCATAGTTTTTTAAACACTGATATTCTGAAAAGGCATACAATATCAACCTTCCATGCTTTCAAGTTCGGTAAAATGAGGACCCAGATTGTTGGGGGCAATGTGCTTGACATTTGTAAACCACTCAGAGAAGTGGTATATAAGTCTAAGTGCTATTGCTATATTTATGCTGATAATATTTACTATTGTTGTCTTAGTGTATATTATTGTTATTCATATGTTTGATAGTGTTGATAATTTTGCTTTATTTTAATTTTATTTAGTTTCATATGCATTTTATATGTAAACCAGAGTCTGTCTGTCTGTCTGTCTGTCTTTCTTTCTGTCTGTCTGTCTCTCTCTTTCTTTCTCTTTCTTTTGCCACCCATCTTGCTGCAAGGCAACTCTGGGTGGTTTATAACATTAAATACAGTAAAACCATAACAATAAGGATACAAAATTATAATTAAAATATGGGAGGGGAGGAAGCAAGATTCACAGGGGAAAATGGGATCCACTATTAGTCCATCAACCACCTCCAGCATGGTACTCCTCATTGAGGCCCCAGCTCAATTGGCAGAGATAGGTCTTCAGGCTCTTGCGGAAGGTTGAAGCCCCACAGAAGCTCTTGTAATAAATATATAAAATAAATACATATTTAACTTACTTCTGAGAACTTACATCTCAGAAACATATATAACACCTTTCTACCTGGGCATGATTGCATATTATATTAGAGTCTTGATGGTGACTGTAATATTGGAAGAGTACGAAAGCACGGAGGGAGGAATTTTAAGACTTTCTATTCAGCTCCACTTGAAAGTCATACAACTCCATATTTCTATCCAGTGCAGCTATTCGCATTTAAGAAAAAATTCTTAATGATGCTAATGCATGTTAAAAATAACAACTTATTGTCATGGGAATAGAAGTTACCAAGATAACTAATAGAAAGAAAGAAAAAAATCTACCTTCCTGATGTAATTAAGTGCTAAATCCACTATCTTGGCTCTAGTTTTAAACTAATGAAACCTATATAATGTGCAGCTTTGTCCTCTGTACACTCATACAGAATTACAGAAAATTTCTGTAATTTCTGTAATTCTGAATAGGCTACATTTTGAGATGTAAATGATCAAAATGAAAGCTTTGAATGGAGGAAAAATACTTCCTCAAAGAGGTTCCACATATTATTAAAGAGTTACTCAAAATCAAATAATGAAATGGTACTTTTAAAATCTCTTGATAATTGGAATTATAACCTGGGGAAAGAGGTTTTTTAATATCCACTGGAGAATGCCAGTATGCAGTTGTGATAATAAAAATAATAATAAAAAGCAATGAGCATTTTTTCTCACTGCAGAAAGGTACTTGATAATTAACACCCCCTTTCCCTGTTAAGAAACAAATTAAATCAGTGATAAACAAAAACAAATGAAAGGACCAGCAGCTAAAAAAATTAGCTCTTGCTACCACAGAAAGTAGCAAAGAAATACCAGTCATAAAGTCATTAGAAGAAAGAAAACTTAATCACATGTTGATAGTTCAAATGAAGTGGGAAGTGTTAAAAGAGCAAGGCGGCAGCATGTGGGCGGAGATGGGAGCAAAGGTACACAGTAACTCTGTCAGAAATAAATGTTAATATTTGGAAAAACTAAATGAATTAAAATTAAATGACAGAAGGCCACCTGAAGAGACTAGAAGCATTTGAAATGTGGATTTACAGGCGGCTGTTATGTATAAGCTGGGTTGACAAGATCAGAAATGAGGAGGTGATAAGCCGCCTAGGAAAGCCAAGGGAAATCATCAAAACAATTAAAAAACAAAAATTAGAATATTTCGGACATG
Organism: Protobothrops mucrosquamatus; assembly: GCF_001527695.2. Lineage (NCBI taxonomy): Eukaryota > Metazoa > Chordata > Lepidosauria > Squamata > Viperidae > Protobothrops > Protobothrops mucrosquamatus. Next base: position 1,226,294 of record NW_015386204.1, on the reverse strand, counting down.
TGATGCGACACCCAGAAAAATGTGGCATACTCCATTTAATCCTCCAGGGAAAGATTGAAGGCAAATGAGGTCCAAGCAGAAGAAGAACATCGTGGCTTCAAAATCTAAGGGATTGGTTTGGACAAAACTCAGCAGCACTTTTTCGTGCGGCTGCTGATAAAAACAGGATTGCCAACATGATCGCCAACATCCGATAACGGATATGGCACAAGAAGAAGAAGAAATGAATAAATTACACCTGCTGAGGAAAAAGACTGAAAGCAAACCTTTCTCCTCTAAATATGCTGTCTAAAATGTAATTAAATGATATAATAATAGAAACCATATTGCACACAATCCTACTCTAATCAATATTTAGAATTCCATTAGGTATTTGCAGATATATGAATAAAGGATCTGTTTATGCTCCATTTGTGTATATGTAAAACTGTGTATTTATTTATTCTTAAATAATGCCGAATAAAGTTCATATTTACAAACCTTATGTACATTTCTTCTCTTTCGATCTCTTTGTAGAAATTCTAGGGGAGAAAAAAGAAGTATCAGCCTATTTCAATGAATTTGGTTTTATACATATGTGCAAGGGTTTACATACACTATTTATATTAGGAATTTATAATTCTATAATATTGTAATCTGAAGCATGCATCTTCTAGAACTCATTTTTTCACCTATGAAATATGAAAGCATTACTTTAAAAAAAACATTTTATTACAAGAACTCAATATACCCAATAGGGTATTTTCAAATCCTACACCATTAGCTCTTCTCACTTTTGCAATGAACTAGTCATCATAATATACTGGAAAAACAATTTAAAACTTTAAACAAAAATCAGTGTTAAATCATCCATTCCTGAAATCTAATAAATTAAGGAGCATACTAAAAACGTAAATAGCTTCAGGTAGGAAGGAGGATGAGTGCTGATAATTATAAGATTACTGGAATAATATATTCTTCCCTTCTGATGCAGAACTAAATAAAACTCCTCTTCTGGAATATATTTTTCATTAAAAACACAAAAGGACTCATTTCCCCTTCTATGCCTGCTATAATTCCCACAATTAGCACATCCACAGCAAGGGGATTATTTATTCTTTGTTAAAAAAAACTTCACTTTAGCTGGAGAACACATTTGAGGTTAGGTTGTTTGTCTCTTCCTTGATTAAAAAAGCATCCTTTTAGAACCAAATCGTAGTCTAAAATATAAAGAATTATATTAATATAAATGATCGGTCTACTGAGAAAATGTTTCTATGCAGTGATGTTGTCTAAGAAACCTGCTGTGGTATGTACAGTATAGGCATGCAGCTTTGAGCACAAGTTCACAGTGTTTCAAATGGACAGATTATCAAGATTCAAATCATTTTTTCCCCTTTTTAGCCATAGGTGCTATGCTGATACCTGCACTGGGAAAAACATAATGTGTGTGGTTCCTTTAGTTTTGCTGGATTAGTGCTGTGATACCACTGATTGTGGAAGCCTTTCTTTTGCTAAGTTGCATCACTTTGTAGCAGTTCTGCTTATTTCCATTTTCCTGTTAAACATAGCAAGTTGATAAGTTGCTCTGGATATAATAATGCAGTGCAATAAATATGTTGATGCCACTCAGTTTTATTTCTATTTCATCAAATCCAGGAATGGCACCTTATTTTTCTCCGCGAGTTTTTAAAATCAGTAGCTGACTTGAGGAGGGTGAATCTACTTATGTCAAATACAGACAAGAAGGGTAATTATTAGAGGCCTCAATGGAGTACATAACTGAGTAATTTTCTCTCAAGATATGACATGTTAATTATCAATAGGACATGTTAATTATCAATAGGAATATGATGGTGTGAGCCCATTATGTCAGTATTAGGAAAGACTGACTATTAAAAAAAATATTCACTCTTTCTGGACAAATATTATTCTGGATTGTGTCCAAAATAACCTTTTTTAAAAAAAATATCATGAGATTCTAGAGTATGTGGTCAATCTGTGAGCCCTAATTTTGCAGACTCCAGAGCATTTTGCAAAATAAAATGTATTCCGAATCTCTGCCAGGCTCAACACATTTATTTTGGCACTAGCTGCAAGCCCAAAGTAGGGTGGAGTGTGGATTGCCATCAAGGAGGCTTTATTGGCTCCAGATGCTATGCTCTGGAGTTAACCAGATGTGAGGTTTTTTGCTTAAGTTGGACTTCAGGAAACAAAGGTTGGGTTCACTTTGCTGAACCAGTGTTTCCACTGGATGGCAACATCTGTGCTGCTTGATGCACAGATGTTGCCATCCAGCGGAGTCATTGAAGAATGTGATTTTTTTTCTCTCATTAAGAAGACGTTGGTTGAGCCAATAATTTTGGGCAATTTTCATACAGGCCAGCAGGTGGCTGCATAAGAAGGAATAGAATCAAGCTCAACCAAGTGGCTTTGGGTACTTGGACCACTTGTAACTGAAGCCTCACTTCCCTAGTTGAATTTGGGGGTTATCCTAGACCCCCAGCTCCTACTTAAGTAGGTGGCAGTAGTAGCCAGAAGGGCCTTCACCCAGATTCATAGTATGTATCACCTGCACCAAATCTTAAATCAGAAGGCACTCCAAACAATTATTAATGCTTTCATCACTTTGCACATGGACAATTGCAATGAACTCTACGGTGTGCTGCCCTTGATGAGCATTTGAAGCTGCAGCTTGTGCAGAATGCAGTGGCATAAGAAATTATAACCATGCCACAGTGTGACTGTGTAACATTGCTGCTTTGTGAGCTACACTGGTTACTAGTACATTTCAGGTGCATTTCAAAGTGCGGGTTATCAACTTCAGAACCTTTCATGGCCATTATGTCTTGTAGACTTGGCATGCTTTGGATCCCATCAATGAAACAGTCCCACCTTTAACTTCCGGTTTTGCAAGACTTAGCCATAACAATGAAAATGCAAAAGACCCTTTACCATTTAGGTCTGCAAAATACATCTGATGGCAAGGAAGGAGATTTTAAAAATGGAATATAGCTCTATATGTCACAACTTGGGAGAAAGGGAATGAAAGAAAAATTGAGGGAGAAAGAAACTAGGAGTTGCTTAAGGAATATAAATGGGTCGAATTCCCCTCCCCCCCCAAATATCCTATCTACATTGTCTTCCTCATGCCAAGCAATTTTCATAAAAATAGAAAGTAAATTCCTGGGCGATCTAATTGCCCTGGCTTGGAAAGCTACTTGGCAAAGAAAGAAAGCGAGAGTCAGATTTTAAAAAACAGAAGATTTGACCTTTTAGAAGGGGCATTATATGTTTAAATACTTGTTCGAATAAGATTAAAAGAACGGATGACCCTTAGAAATAATTAGACTTTTATAATGAAAGATATGATTTAGAACTAAAATAAAAAAAATCTTTCTTTTTTTGGATATGGGAAATATGAAAATAAGAGGAGGATTGGTATGAATAAAACTATTAGCTATATAAATGTAATTAATATTGAGAAAATTATAACTGACAAAGATATTTCAAATACTGATGGGAAATCAAACCTTAATAAGAACACGAAAAACAGGATATGGATTTATGAATTGATATTATTGATTTATGAATTGATATTGTTATTTGTATGATATCAGTAAAATATGATGAAGATGCTTATATCTAACTTTGTATACATCAATAGTACCAAAAACTGTAACTGTGTAATGAGGGGAAAATGGAAAAAAAAATATGGGAAAGAAAGGAGGATCAGGGAAAAAATACTGGATTGTAGTACTGAACAGATTTATACTGAAGAAGTTAATGTTAAATATCTGAACCCAGACAACATGTTGTTTACTAAGCACTAAAGATTGTAATTCTTAAAAAGTAATAAAACATTAAAAAAAGAGAAAGAAACAGTACCATCTTTTCTGTTTGTGGCACATGGCATTGTAATATCCTACTAGAAATTGGTATGCTCCTAGGCTCATCTCATTCAAATATGCCCTTGAAAATTGGCTCTTCCTTCAAACTTTTAATTGGCTGGTTGGCTGGTAAAATGCTGCATGTTGAGAGTGTTGCTTTTTAATCCTTCTCCATGATTCACTATCTTTGTTTTATAGTTGGTATTAATTTTGTTCTTCTATTGCATATCATTCAGAGTTGCTATAAATCGGGCAGCTTTACAAATTTTAATTTAATTAAAATATTTTTTTCATCCTATAAATCCCTTTACCTCTCCTTCAAAAATAGTGTGAATATTTCATAATAGCCCATTCTTTTAATACCTTCTTGACAACAGACTTGCCTCTTGAAAGTAAATTTTTTCAGCAACTGGGAAAAAGTTATAAACTTTAGCTTTATTGCCTATGATCGAATCTGCCCAATCCTAGCCTCCCTTCCATTTAATATTTTATAAACATTTGTCCTTCTCTATTTTTCTATTTTTAAATCATGATATTAAAAATAAGTAAGTTCATGCAGGTAAAGCACATGCAGGAGGCAGTTACACAAATCAAGCCATTTTTCTTTTCTGTAGAATGAAAAACATCTTGTTGCTTATAAAATGAATTTTCAAGTATTTTGTATTTCAACACCTGTCTTCTCTATAAGTTGTAAATGTGAGTGCCTGTTAAGCTGATGATTCCCCATGGTTTCTAAATTTGCATGCGCAAATAAATGTCCTTGTGAATTAAAAATAGTTATTCCACAAATTAGAGAACAACTAGTGCATTAATCTACAGCATATATAATGTACTTCTATGAAAGCATATATTGCACATAAGTGAGTTTGCTGATGTTCAAGGGTATCTACCACAAGTACAAAAAGTTAATCCAAAATCAATACCAATTTTCTAATGATGCAACAAAGGCGTTCCAGTAGCATTTTAAGAATCCAGCCTGAAAATTTTTTTCTTTTCTTTTCAGGGCTGGATGTTGATCTCCATAATGGAGCAATTTGTAGGCCAGAGGTGAAATTAAGTAACTTTTGGAGAAGCAATTCAGATAGGTAGAGCAAAGGACTAATAAAAATTAGGAATTAGAATTTTTTTTATGAAGTAAAGGAGCAAAACAGGAAGATAAACAAAAGAAAAACTACACTAAAAACTTGTTTATAATCAAAGAAACAAGCCCTCATTAATGACAATCCCTTTTATGGACTGAATCTGCCAATCAAGCGATGAATCTATTCTACAATTAGAAAGGGTTATGCAAAAGATGTATTGCAGAAGTCTGAATGGTCAAGGGAGTTCTGAGAATTTACAGTATGTACCTGAACTCAATGCAAGATAGGGACTGTGGAAAAACAACAACAAATGTATTAGCTGTTTCCAGTGTTTGAGAACAACAAGAATGAAATGTATATAATGAAACTCAGAATCTCTTCCTACCAGAATATAATTTTAATTGAAAATGCAAAATAAATTAAATTAATTTTAAATCTCTTTTAAAGTGGTTTATATTGAACATAATCGCATAGGCCTAGATACTGGAGAGACCAATAGTTTCTGCCCATCCAACGTGTTCCATCAGGGTGGTGTGCAATTCCAGGTCTGTTCCACTAAATATTGCCATCTTGTGGGACCTAGGAAGTGTGTCTGCTCAGATACACCCCCACCCTCTGCAAGAGCATCCGTCCAGAGATAAGGGTGGAGCCCTCTCTCCTGAGCTTCAAGGAAGCTTTGAAAACCTGGATCTGATCACATACCTGGGATCTATCTTTGTCACTGTTTAATGGCTCCTGTTTTGTTTTGTGGTGTTTTTTTTTTAGCAGAGTATTTTATTGATTTAATGTTTCTGTTTTTGTGAGGAGTTTTTTTAGTTTTGTAAGCTACCCAGAGACCACTGGAATTGATCTTAACTTAATAAACAAATCAACAAACAAATAGAAAAATGTGGGTTAGACAGCATCACCACCAGATGGATCCGTAGCTAGCTGACCGGCCGTACTCAGCGTGTGGTCCTCAATGGAACCACATCTACATGGAGGGAAGTGTGTAGTGGGATGCCCCAGGGCTCTGTTCAGGGCCCAGTGCTCTTCAACATCTTCATCAATGATTTGTACGAGGGGATAGATGGGGAACTCTCAAATTTGCAGACGACACCAAGCTGGCAGGAATAGCCAACACTCCAGAAGACAGGCTTAGGATACAGGAGGATCTGGACAGACTTGAACACTGGGCGCTATCTAACAAAATGAAATTCAATGGTGAAAAAAGTAAGGTTCTACATTTAGGCAAGAAAAACCAAATGTATAGGTATAGTATAGGGGGTACCTTGCTTAATAGTAGTAACTATGAGAGGGATCTCGGAGTGCTAGTGGACAATCATTTAAATATGAGCCAGCAGTGTGCTGCAGCTGCCAAAAAAAGCCAACACAGTGCTAGGCTGCATTAACAGAGGGATAGAATCAAGATCACGCGAAGTATTAATACCACTCTACAATGCCTTGGTAAGGCCACACTTGGAATACTGCATCCAGTTTTGGTCACCATGATGTAAAAAAGATGTTGATACTCTAGAAAGAGTACAGAGAAGAGCAACAAAGATGATTAGGGGACTGGAGGTTAAAACATATAAGGAAACGTTGATGGAATTGGGTATGTCTAGTTTAATGAAGAGAAGGACGAGGGGGGACATGATAGCAGTGTTCCAATATCTCAGGGGCTGCCACAAAGAAGAGGGAGTCAAGCTATTTTCCAAAGTGCCTGAAGGCAGGACAAGAAGCAACGGATGGAAACTAATCAAGGAGAGAAGCAACCTAGAACTAAGGAGAAACTTCCTGACAGTTAGAACAA
>NW_015386204.1:1212119-1217803 GCF_001527695.2 Protobothrops mucrosquamatus | reverse complement strand
GGCCTAGGGGGGGATTTTATAGGGATTTTAAAGGGATTTTATAATTTTAAATCTAATACAGGTCATTTAATATATATTTTAATTTGGCTTTTAGATATTTATTGTATTGTACTGTTTTTATTTACCTGTAAGCCGCCCTGAGTCCCTCGGGAGAAGGGCGGGGTATAAATGGGAATAATAAATAAATAAATAAATAAATTAACAGTTTACGTTCCGATCAACCTATCAGACTTTTTAATCCCCTAAATCTATCTAACAAAATTGACTACAATATACTTTTAAGATGCAGCATAATTTACCAATCAAGCTCTTTTGCCAATGTTAGATTTTATCATCATACATTTCCCCTTTTATTTGCAGCTTACTTAGATGAATAATGATGGTGTAAACAGAATCATATATTTAATTTATGATCGTTTGTCTAATCCCCATTTCTAAAGTAACATAAACACCAATTTTAAAGAAGAAAAAGAAGTTCTCAAATTTTACTTTTTTTGTGAAATATCCAATGGGCAGAATCTTATCCATTTAATTATAGTCATAACATTAGGCAGCCTAAGAAAAAGGAGGTCATATAGAATTCTTTTTTCTTCCACATATAACTGTCTCATTTCTCACCAGAACATTGACTGTACAGCTCATGCGGTTTTCCTTGTTTTCATCATGCATAATAGTTCTGTAATCTAGAAGTCTCTCCATCAGCCATACCACAAGTTTAACAAAAGTTTCACCACTTTTGGCAAGGTACTTATGTTTTCTGCAGTGTTCTAAAAGACTGAAAAAGTAATAGTAAAAAAAAATCTTATTAATCAATTTGGGAACAGTTCCTTCATGAAAGACTAATTTGAAATATTTTGTATCAACACATGTTAATTAATCATTATAAATCCAACTGTTAAGAGCGCTTACATTTTGTCAAATAACACTTTATATTGTTCGTCTCCTCTTCCACCTTCTACTTCATGATCCAGTTTTGTGATTATCTCATTTTCAAACTGTAATTAAACAGAACAAGCAGAAATAATTAACACTCCAAATATGTCATCATAGAGATACCCAGGTTATAAAGTTGTTTGGCTTTACAATAAATACAATATTTGATTGAATTTTAATAGTTTGACATCTCCAGTACTATTTCCAGGTTGTATATAATGATCTGCTGCCATATGAGCATTTGGGAAATGTTTGGTCATGTTGTTAAATGAGCTTAGGTGATTTTTTTTTAAAAAAGCAATTCTAAATAAGATGGTTAATTACAGTAGTAAGAGACAAGAAATCATAGTCAAGATAGGCACACTCTATCCTTCACAATAATTATAATAGCTACAAATGCAAGTAAATTGAAAGCATTATTATGGATGATATATTAGGCTGTACTGCCAATTGCAACATTTGGTTATCTGAAATACATTCACATTTATTTAGACTACAGAACTGGGCTCACCTCAGATACATTAAAAACAAGGAACTTCAAAGCTTTTGCATTAGGGAGGGAGGGAGACAAAGCAAAAACCAGCTAGTCATGAGGTTAAATATAAGGCTTTAATTATGAAAAAGACTTAAGTAATCAGTTCAACAGATTGTCAGAATTTTTTTCCAGCAGATGAAAATGATTATTATTATTATTATTATTATTATTATTACTGTTATTGCTTTGCAGTGAACATGAGTGTGTATGAAGCACCTCCCTTAAAATCAGTAAAACAGCCAAATCTTTTTCCAGACTTATACAGCTTTTCTGTATAATGCCTTATACAGAAAAGGTTTTTCTGCAGGCATAACCCATTTTCTTAATTTCCTCCCCCTTCTGTTTTTCCTCCCACCCTTTCTTGTCTGCTATTAGTAGTGGAATGTGTCTGTGAGCTACCTGTAGTCTGAGAGTTATACTGATTAATTGTTCTAACTGTCAGGAAATTTCTCCTTAATTCTAGGTTGCTTGCAGTATAATAATTCAATAGTAGTAAAGCAACCTTCTTGTGAGATGGATGCCAATAAAACTTAGCTAGGGTTGGAAATCCTGGGAATAAAGATGTCTTTAAATATCTTCTATAAGCCATGAGGAATGGACCTAAATGATTATGATGGCTTGCTGTGGTAGCACAGTGGTTAGAATGCAACATTGCAGGCTAATTCTGCCGACTGCCAGCAGTTCGATTCTGACCAGCTCAAGGTTGACTCAGCCTTCCAACTTTCTAAGTTTGGCAAAATGAGGACCCAGATTGTTGGGGGCAATGTTCTCACTCTTGAAACCGCTTAGAGAGAGCTGTAAAGCACTGTGAAGTGGTATATAAGTGGTATTGCTGTTGCTATCTGAATTACTGAACTTTTCTTACTTCTAATTCTCATCTCTGCCCTCCCAATGTCTATACTTACAGACACTGATTGCAATCCCATTTCACCCTTTCTATACCCCTATTTGTTTTGGGTTTTTTTGCTTTTGATACCCCTACCACTGATAAAAAAAAGTTTCAACTTCATACTGTAATAAAAGACCAAATATGTGTAAAATAAGTAACTATCCAAATTGTATATAATGTATATAACTCAAAATGATTAGAGATTTGGGGTATAGTTATCACAGAGACAGTTTGTGCATTAGAAATATGAATGACATAAAGTAATTCTGCATTAAAGTAGTCTGGCAATACAGAATCACNCTAGCCTCCCTTCCATTTAATATTTTATAAACATTTGTCCTTCTCTATTTTTCTATTTTTAAATCATGATATTAAAAATAAGTAAGTTCATGCAGGTAAAGCACATGCAGGAGGCAGTTACACAAATCAAGCCATTTTTCTTTTCTGTAGAATGAAAAACATCTTGTTGCTTATAAAATGAATTTTCAAGTATTTTGTACTTCAACACCTGTCTTCTCTATAAGTTGTAAATGTGAGTGCCTGTTAAGCTGATGATTCCCCATGGTTTCTAAATTTGCATGCGCAAATAAATGTCCTTGTGAATTAAAAATAGTTATTCCACAAATTAGAGAACAACTAGTGCATTAATCTACAGCATATATAATGTACTTCTATGAAAGCATATATTGCACATAAGTGAGTTTGCTGATGTTCAGAGGGTATCTACCACAAGTACAAAAAGTTAATCCAAAATCAATACCAATTTTCTAATGATGCAACAAAGGCGTTCCAATAGCATTTTAAGAATCCAGCCTGAAAATTTTTTTCTTTTCTTTTCAGGGCTGGATGTTGATCTCCATAATCTAGCAATTTGTAGGCCAGAGGTGAAATTAAGTAACTTTTGGAGAAGCAATCCAGATAGGTAGAGCAAAGGAATAATAAAAATTAGGAATTAGAATTTTTTTTATGAAGTAAAGGAGCAAAACAGGAAGATAAACAAAAGAAAAACTACACTAAAAACTTGTTTATAATCAAAGAAATAAGCCCTCATTAATGACAATCCCTTTTATGGACTGAATCTGCCAATGAAATACTTCAAGCGATGAGTCTATTCTACAATTAGAAAGGGTTATGCAAAAGATGTATTGCAGAAGTCTGAATGGTCAAGGGAGTTCTGAGAATTTACAGTATGTACCTGAACTCAATGCAAGATAGGGACTGTGGAAAAACAACAACAAATGTATTAGCTGTTTCCAGTGTTTGAGAACAACAAGAATGAAATTTATATAATGAAACTCAGAATCTCTTCCTACCAGAATATAATTTTAATTGAAAATGCAAAATAAATTAAATTAATTTTAAATCTCTTTTAAAGTGGTTTATATTGAACATAATCGCATAGGGCCTAGATACTGGAGAGACCAATAGTTTCTGCCCATCCAACGTGTTCCATCAGGGTGGTGTGCAATTCCAGGTCTGTTCCACTAAATATTGCCATCTTGTGGGACCTAGGAAGTGTGTCTGCTCAGATACAGCCCCACCCTCTGCAAGAGCATCCCTCCAGAGATAAGGGTGGAGCCCTCTCTCCTGAGCTTCAAGGAAGCTTTGAAAACCTGGGTCTGGTCACATACCTGGGATCTATCTTTGTCACTGTTTAATGGCTCCTGTTTTGTTTTGTGGTTTTTTTTTTAGCAGAGTATTTTATTGATTTAATGTTTCTGTTTTTATGAGGAGTTTTTTCAGTTTTGTAAGCTACCCAGAGACCACTGGAATTGATCTTAACTTAATAAACAAATCAACAAACAAATAGAAAAATTTGGGTTAGATAGCATCACCACCAGATGGATCCGTAGCTAGCTGACCGGCCGTACTCAGCGTGTGGTCCTCAATGGAACCACATCTACATGGAGGGAAGTGTGTAGTGGGATGCCCCAGGGCTCTGTTCAGGGCCCAGTGCTCTTCAACATCTTCATCAATGATTTGTATGAGGGGATAGATGGGGAACTCTCAAATTTGCAGATGACACCAAGCTGGCAGGAATAGCCAACACTCCAGAAGACAGGCTTAGGATACAGGAGGATCTGGACAGACTTGAACACTGGGCGCTATCTAACAAAATGAAATTCAATGGTGAAAAAAGTAAGGTTCTACATTTAGGGAAGAAAAACCAAATGTATAGGTATAGTATAGGGGGCACCTTGCTTAATAGTAGTAACTATGAGAGGGATCTCGGAGTGCTAGTGGACAATCATTTAAATATGAGCCAGCAATGTGCTGCAGCTGCCAAAAAAGCCAACACAGTGCTAGGCTGCATTAACAGAGGGATAGAATCACGATCACGTGAAATATTAATACCACTCTACAATGCCTTGGTAAGGCCACACTTGGAATACTGCATCCAGTTTTGGTCACCATGATATAAAAAAGATGTTGATACTCTAGAAAGAGTACAGAGAAGAGCAACAAAGATGATTAGGGGACTGGAGGTTAAAACATATGAGGAAACGTTGATGGAATTGGGTATGTCTAGTTTAATGAAGAGAAGGACGAGGGGGGACATGATAGCAGTGTTCCAATATCTCAGGGGCTGCCACAGAGAAGAGGGAGTCAAGCTATTTTCCAAAGCGCCTGAAGTCAGGACAAGAAGCAACGGATGGAAACTAATCAAGGAGAGAAGCAACCTAGAACTAAGGAGAAACTTCCTGACAGTTAGAACAATTAACCAGTGGAACAACCTGCCTCCAGAAGCGGTGAATGCTCCAACACTAGAAGTTTTTAAGAAGAAACTGGACAGCCATTTGTCCGAAATGATATAGGGTTACCTGCCTGAGCAGGGGATTGGACTCGATGACCTCCAAGGTCCCTTCCAACTTTATTATTATTATTATTATTATTATTATTATTATTATTATTATTATTATTATTATTATTATTATTATTATTATTATTATTATTATTATTAAATAAATAAATTTCTGGGGAGCTAAGCTCTAATAGTGGTTAAGGTTCTAGACTAGAAGTGAAAACACCCAGATTTTTGTCCAGTCCTTATTCAAGGTAAGAACTAAAAAAAAAATTCTCTATGGAAAGAGAGTGGGAGATTACCGTTCATAATCTTCAATAAAGAGACTTGATTTGGGAATAATAATAATGATGGTGATGATGTTATTACATGTGGTAAATGGCTGAAACTATAAAGGTTGTAAAGTCATTTAATAATACGTACTCCTAACTTTTGTTTAGAGTTCTTGAAAAAAGAATAACACCAAATACCAAATCCAAAAAGCTGATTTCTCTATTTTTCTTGTTTAAATTAGCTTTATCCTC
>NW_015386204.1:1203669-1211808 GCF_001527695.2 Protobothrops mucrosquamatus | reverse complement strand
TCCACAAGAGGGATGACAGGTAAAGAGCTTCTGAAGCTGTTCTGATCCCATGGGTTTGTGACTGTTTGCAGGGATTTAGTGGTCTAATTCCTGGAAGACCATAATAAATGATTCTGACAGATATTCCATGTCAACAAAAGCCAATAGACTTTCTTAAAAACTTCATGCCCTGTTTACTGTGTATGTTAAAGATACTGAGATTTCTGTTTCATTCTGTATAGGTATATTTATGGATCATTTTCCTGTATCATGGCAGCCTTGAGACACTAAGGAAAAGACTTGACAATTAAATGCAGAGATGATATTTAATTAAATCAACAGTATATCTGGTTACCATGCTATTTGATTTTTTTTAAAGTTTTAATTGTCAGGTTTCTTCTGGCTTGAAGTTATGCTTTCCATTTATACTCTTAAATTTATCTTTTATTTTTATTTTTTAGAAAATTGCAGTAAACCAAGGCATTAACAGTTTACGTTCCGATCAACCTATCAGACTTTTTAGTCCCCTAAATCTATCTAACAAAATTGACTACAATATACTTTTAAGATGCAGCATAATTTACCAATCAAGCTCTTTTGCCAAAGTTAGATTTTATCATCATACATTTCCCCTTTTATTTGCAGTTTACTTAGATGAATAATGATGGTGTAAACAGAATCATATATTTAATTTATGATGGTTTGTCTAATCCCCATTTCTAAAGTAACATAAACACCAATTTTAAAGAAGAAAAAGAAGTTCTCAAATTTTACTTTTTTTGTGAAATATCCAACGGGCAGAATCTTATCCATTTAATTATAGTCATAACATTAGGCAGCCTAAGAAAAAGGAGGTCATATAGAATTCTTTTTTCTTCCACATATAACTGTCTCATTTCTCACCAGGACATTGACTGTACAGCTCATCCGGTTTTCCTTGTTTTCATCATGCATAATAGTTCTGTAATCTAGAAGTCTCTCCATCAGCCATACCACAAGTTTAACAAAAGTTTCACCACTTTTGGCAAGGTACTTATGTTTTCTGCAGTGTTCTAAAAGACTGAAAAAGTAATAGTAAAAAAAAAATCTTATTAATCAAATTTGGGAACAGTTCCTTCATGAAAGACTAATTTGAAATATTTTGTATCAACAAATGTTAATTAATCATTATAAATCCAACTGTTAAGAGCGCTTACATTTTGTCAAATAACACTTTATATTGTTCGTCTCCTCTTCCACCTTCTACTTCATGATCCAGTTTTGTAATTATCTCATTTTCAAACTGTAATTAAACAGAACAAGCAGAAATAATTAACACTCCAAATATGTCATCATAGAGATACCCAGGTTATAAAGTTGTTTGGCTTTGCAATAAATGCAATATTTGATTGAATTTTAATAGTTTGACATCTCCAGTAATATTTCCAGGTTGTATATAATGATCTGCTGCCATATGAGCATTTGGGAAATGTTTGGTCATGTTGTTAAATGAGCTTAGGTGATTTTTTTTTAAAAAAGCAATTCTAAATAAGATGGTTAATTACAGTAGTAAGAGACAAGAAATCATAGTCAAGATAGGCACACTCTATCCTTCACAATAATTATAATAGCTACAAATGCAAGTAAATTGAAAGCATTGTTATGGATGATATATTAGGCTGTACTGCCAATTGCAACATTTGGTTATCTGAAATACATTCACATTTATTTAGACTACAGAACTGGGCTCACCTCAGATACATTAAAAACAAGGAACTTCAAAGCTTTTGCATTAGGAAGGGAGGGAGACAAAGCAAAAACCAGCTAGTCATGAGGTTAAATATAAGGCTTTAATTATGAAAAAGACTTAAGTAATCAGTTCAACAGATTGTCAGAATCTTTTTCCAGCAGATGAAAATGATTATTATTATTATTATTATTATTATTATTATTATTATTATTATTATTATTATTATTATTATTATTATTATTATTATTATTATTATTATTATTACTGTTATTGCTTTGCAGTGAACATGAGTGTGTATGAAGCACCTCCCTTAAAATCAGTAAAACAGCCAAATCTTTTTCCAGACTTATATAGCTTTTCTGTATAATGCCTTATACAGAAAAGGTTTTTCTGCAGGCATAACCCATTTTCTTAATTTCCTCCCCCTTCTGTTTCCCCTCCCACCCTTTCTTCTCTGCTATTAGTAGTGGAATGTGTCTGTGAGCTACCTGTAGTCTGAGAGTTATACTGATTAATTGTTCTAACTGTCAGGAAATTTCTCCTTAGTTCTAGGTTGCTTGCAGTATAATAATTCAATAGTAGTAAAGCAACCTTCTTGTGAGATGGATGCCAATAAAACTTAGCTAAGGTTGGAAATCCTGGGAATAAAGATGTCTTTAAAGATCTTCTATAAGCCATGAGGAATGGACCTGAATGATTATGATGGCTTGCTGTGGTGGCACAGTGGTTAGAATGCAATATTGCAGCCTAATTCTGCCGACTGCCAGCAGTTCAATTCTGACCAGCTCAAGGTTGACTCAGCCTTCCAACTTTCTAAGTTTGGCAAAATGAGGACCCAGATTGTTGGGGGCAATGTTCTGACTCTTGAAACTGCTTAGAGAGAGCTGTAAAGCACTGTGAAGTGGTATATAAGTGGTATATAAGTGAAGTGGTATATAAGTGGTATTGCTGTTGCTATCTGAACTTTTTTTACTTCTAATTGTCATCTCTGCCCTCCCAATGTCTATACTTACAGACACTGATTGCAATCCCATTTCACCCTTTCTATACCCCTATTTGTTTTGGGGTTTTTTTTGCTTTTGATACCCCTACCACTGATAAAAAAAAAGTTTCAACTTCATACTGTAATAAAAGACCAAATATGTGTAAAATAAGTAACTATCCAAATTGTATATAATGTATATAACTCAAAATGATTAGAGATTTGGGGTATAGTTATCACAGAGACAGTTTGTGCATTAGAAATATGAATGACATAAAGTAATTCTGCATTAAAGTAGTCTGGCAATACAGAATCACTTTTACCTGAGCAGATAAAAGCTCCTTTTAAAAATATAGCACCAATATGGTAGAAAAAGATGGTTATACCATGAATCATGGATAAATGCAATGGGACAATAGGTATTAGCAATGAAATTATATTTTAAGTACATAAATTCTTAATTCCTAATTATAGGACAGAATAAATTTGTCTGCATGTGTACCCTAAAAACACCTGCAACATCCTGTTATATATTAGAAACTGCAGGAGAGAAAAAACACAAGTACATAAATGAATGTCATAAATGTGCCTTTAGCATGATGAAACATATATCTAACCCACAGGAACCCACTTAACTGAAAGAATCCATTCTCATTTCATTTGTGAAAAATTACTTAGCTGCAGTGTAATTTTTCAAGGAATACCAGAATTTATTTATTTCTCTCAATATCATGATGACCTGGAATAATCATTTCCAAAATCCACAAGTTGACAATTCTCTTAAAATGTAATTTTGTATGGCATATACTTGCAGTACACCACTCATTTTGACAGGTTAGAAAAAAAATAGGGTCACGGGTTGAAAATCCCCAAGAGGTTCACAATACCCTTGTATGTATTCCTAGGTAAGCTAGTGAGAAATGGTTTTGCAACTATCAGTCTTAATCCTGCATATCTTATTGCAACCATTCACCTGTATTTTTAATGTCTATAAATAAAGGTTGAAATGCCTGTGGCAAAAAAATTGGAAAGTTTCTTTATAGGATTCCAGATAGAAATACAGGCAGTCCTCAAATGACAACTATTGTTTAGTAACCGTTCAAAGTTACAACAGCACTGAAAAAGTGACTTATGAAGGGTTTTCACACTTACAATTGTTGGAGTATCCCCATGGTCATGGGATCAAAATTCGGGTGTTTGGCAACTGGCAATGAGATCATTATTTGTAACCTTCCCAGCGAACTCGGTGGGGAAGCCAGATTTGCTTAATAACTGCATGATTCGCTTAAAAACTATAGTTATTCACTTAACAACTGTAGCGCAAAAGATCATTTAAATGGGGCAAAACTCACTTAACAACTGCCTTGCTTAGCAATGGAAATTTTGAGCTCAATTGTGGTCGTAAGTGAAGGACTACCTATAGGTCCTGGAGCTCAAAGCAAACAACTATAGAACTAGACCAAGCTCTTCATAGGGTGATTTAATTTGTTTTTAAATTTTCCTATTACATTTAAAGCATGTTGATGAAAAGTTATATTGGGAAACAAAGAGGTTGCAAAGCATTAAAATCCTATTTTCAGCCCACCAATTAATTACCTTAAAAAGCCTCAGCGTTATGATCTTTTGAATCAGATTATGCTGACGGTTTCTAATAGAAGGCCAAAATCCACATGTTATCAAAAGATTGCACAATGAACCGATCTATTCTTACAACCATATAGTCTGACTGTGAACCTCTCTCTCTATCCATTAAATAAATGCATGTCTTGCTCTTTGGGGAAATTTTAAAAAATGGGATGTTACGTAGGAAAACAAATTAAAATGCAACTGCAAAATAAAATATTATTAATATTTGTCTTTCTGTTTTTTTCAATGAGGCTATAAAATTCTTTAATATAATAGGAATAGCACTTAGACTTATATACCGTTCCATAGTGCTAGAGTCAGCATATTGTCCACAACAATCTGGGTCCTCATTTTACCGACCTCAGAAGGATAGAACGCTGAATCAACCTTGAGGCGGTGAGAATCGAAGTACTGATTCTAAAAAGGAAATTAAGATGGGAAACCTACCCAATACCATATTGGGTAGGGAAACCTACCCAATACCAACCTACCCAATACCATAGAACTCAAAGGTACAGCTCTACAAGTGAATGCCAAACGGTACAATAGTGTAAAACAATATAATGAAGAGGGAAATAACAAATTATCCTAGATTTTCTAAGGAGGTACAGATATGAACTACCCCCTTTTAAGCATTTAATACACTAATTATCCATATCCGTCAGCTGATTACCAGCCAATCTGCAAAAAGGAAATAAAATTGTTGTACATTTTTATGTCACAAAAATCACTCAGAAAATCTATAATTTGCTTAATCTTTCTTAAGAAAGCTGCAATCGTGCTTCTTTGAATACAGATTGAAGTAGATCTACTGCTTCTGTCATTTATAGCTGAACCTAAATGAAATACATGAATTAAAGTTAGGTTCCCATAGCACTCATAACTAGGTCATCCGTGAAATTAACACACCGAAACTGGGCTGCAAAAATCCAGATAAGCATGAGATGACAGCAATGAGTTATCCATTTTCTAGATCTCTTTTCTGCCAACTAATGGTTGTCTGGATTTGGAGCCAGATGCAAATGCTCAACCCAGTGAATCCTGGTGTCTGTTCTGGAGCAAAGTGCACTCCCTCAGACATACTACGTGAAGGCCATGAATTGCTCAAAGGGAAGACAATATGCTCCCTCCCACCTAGTTAGTCCTCCGAGAAAAGAAGCTGGGGCAATAGGTTGCTGAAAAAGCCAAGTTTGCACTATCTGAGTCCTGATAGCAGTGAATTCATCTCCCTGCTGATATTCCCTGCAGGCTGCTTAAGGATATTTCTGCAAGCAATTGCACCAGCAATATGCTCAATTGATCAAAAATTCTCAGTGGAACCTATTACATCTAAGCTCATAAAATTTTTAAATATCTTCCTCGTATTCCATGTATAAACAAACAATATTCAGGCCACAGATGTGTCTTGGGAGACACAAAACAGTACCAGGTATCCTTCTGTGACTTATGTCAGCTCATGAAGTTTATCCGGGAAAGTAGGCATTTTTCCATCCTTGTCAGAGTCCACAATCAAAATGCACCTATGGCTCAATTTGGATAAAGTTTGTGAGAGTTCTTGTGTAAGGTGGAGCTAGAAGTACCGTGGTTATCCTAGGTTTTTTTTCCCCCTTTTGTTCTCCTCCATATCCTCTGCTGTTTGCTCTACCCAATATGAAGGTTATGAAACTTTGTTAGTCCTTTTATGCTGCAACAGCTCATCAGATACAAGTTATTTGGATTTTGTCTGCCAGAACCAATGGTAAAGAGATCTGACTGTTAAGCAAATAACTTTAGGAACTGTAAATCTGACCCCCTTACTCAGTTTTAAAGCATTCATTGGAAAAGCTATTAATTCTAAACAATTCTAATTGTAAATGTTTTTTTACAATTAAATAAATCCCACCTTATTCATGTACTTTTCTATTCTATTTTGTTCCTCTTGCAAGTTTGCCATTGCATTCTGCACTTTTCTTTATTTTATTTATTATAGTATTAGATTTGTGTCATTATTATTACATTCACCTCTTATTTTTGGAATAGATTTCTTCTTTTTATTTTATTTCCCATCTTTTAAAAAATTGTTCATCTTCATTTCCCAGTCATACTTCCTCTGTTACTACATTGCTTGAAAAGAAGTAATAATAACAAGAACCGTAACCACTATATACCAATTTTGTAAGATTCGCAATCTGGGAACTGCTAATCCATGAATATGTTTGTGTGTGCGTGTGGTTAAGTTGCAAATTACTTCACTGAGTGATAATGTAAAGTAGAAATGTTTAAACATATTCAAGTTATTTTCTGCAGTAATCAGAATCCAGTGATAATTGAATTTTTATTCACTGTCTCAGCACTTTAGGTTGCTCTAAACAGTTCGATATAATTTTGTTTCCATAATATTACCAAATTTAATGATGTTCTGTAATCTTGTAGGACATTTCAAAGGTATGAGGCCCAACTATACAAACCTACTTGGTCTAATTTGTTACTGCCAAGTGACCCTCTAACAGAGGATGGGATTTACTACAAAATTCTTTGCCCAAGGTTCATCAATATTTGAAACTGTTTCTAAGTATAAATGTTGAAAAGCTAATTGGTAAGTTGACTTGACATACTTCCTCCTATTGACTAAGCCCAAAATTTAATTAAATAGAAAGCAGACTTAATTACTGAGCACTGAAACATTTCTAAAATAAGATGGTAAGAGGAGCAATTGGTAACTAGAGCCGCGGTGGCGCAGTGGTTAGAATGCAGTACTAACTCACTGTTCACTGCCAGTAGTTTGATCCTGAGCAGCTCAAGGTTGACTCAGGCTTCCATCCTTCTGAGATCAGTAAAATGAGGTCCCAGATTATTGGGGCCAATATGCTGACTCTGTAAACCGCTTAGAGAGGGCTGTAAAGCACTGTGAAGCAGTATATAAGTCTTACGTGCTATTGCTATTTGAAAATAATAAAAGATTAAAAAAATTGCTGACTGTGTATTATAAGAGAGTACAAAGAATGAAAGAAATATTTTAGAATTCACGTAGATTTCAATAAAAATTTGAAAAATCTTTTCACATTGCAAGCAGTCCATTAGCAATGATTACACTCCAAGCAAAGCATTTTCTGGCCCAAATTTTGCATTTCAGGAGAAAATTAAAACATGAGGCAAAGAGGAAAATGTCAAATAAGATGAATGTCAGAAAATACTCTCTATAATATGTACTATTTTACATTTAGATTTTTAAAAATTAATTATAAATTCTTTTGCTCAATGATTTTTTTTTTGCATTATTCAGCAATACATTACAAACCCAGAAATACAAAGTGAATGAATGTTGTTTCAAGTATTACAATGTTCCAAGCAAAGAAATACAAGCATCACACATCCAATAATATTTTAGAGCAAACAAACAAATAAACAAACTTGGATAGATACATCGATCTCTTCCAAAGAAGACTGACACTTACTACAACATAAAACCAAGCAAGTACAAGAGAAAAGAAAAGCAAGGAAATCTTCTATTTATATAACAAGAAATTGAACTGCTACACAAATAAATGACCAAAAGTAAAATGACCCTTGAAATACACCAGACTTTGTTCTTCCATGCCATCAAATTAACTAGACCAATGAAATCTAACACAAGCCAGGTAATTATTTTTTTTTTTATTGTGGTGATGGTCAGAACATGACTACCAATTTTTTATCTATTATGTAATTAGATCACCATTTGGCTAAAATACTAAATATATACGGCAACTTATCAAAAGCATATGCGAAGCTGAACTGTAAAATAAAAATAACTGGTATGGTCTCACACAAATTGCTTTTGTCTTGTGTATTTAATAATTAATGG
>NW_015386204.1:1193492-1203220 GCF_001527695.2 Protobothrops mucrosquamatus | reverse complement strand
TTTTTTTTTTTATTGTGGTGATGGTCAGAACATGACTACCAATTTTTTATCTATTATGTAATTAGATCACCATTTGGCTAAAATACTAAATATATACGGCAACTTATCAAAAGCATATGCGAAGCTGAACTGTAAAATAAAAATAACTGGTATGGTCTCACACAAATTGCTTTTGTCTTGTGTATTTAATAATTAATGGCAGATAAATACATGATGTGTCATCATGACTAGTCATTATTGTAGCACAGCTTATAAAAATAATTATACCCCATGATTTGATTCAACAGGATGTTGCTGCTCTGAGATTTGGATTATCTAGTCATGTTGAATTTTTTTCTCTTTACCAGTGATTTTCAATTTACTTTGTAATTTATCTGTTCAATCAGAAATGAGTCAAGAATACATAAACAGTTGTCTGAGTGTTCCTTAATAACTACAGATATGACTTAGCACTGGTTACAGTTCACATATTAAAGTAGTCCTGACTTTTTACTAAACATCCAAAAGAAAGGACACCATTGTAATTTTTAATTAGATATTAAATGTGTGGTTGTTTTAACAAGGGTAAAATGACTATATATACATATACATACCTATATACATAGGGATATGTATATAATATATAGTATATCCATATGTAAAATTCTTTTAAATCTGTAATATTAACTAATACCCATTAAATGCAGATATTTCTTGACCTGTGACAATATGGAGCCTGGAATTTCAATTTTAAGTTGTTATGGTCAAACTGAAGCACCACATGATGACTGTTTTTATGACATAAAGCAAGTCACCACAGTCATAAAGTGAATCGTATGGTTGTTAAGCGAATCCATTCTTCCGAATGGGTGCCTTTTGCCGGAATCTGGCAAAAAACACTGCGGATCATGGTCACATGACTGTGAGACCCTGCAACCAGTCAGATATGCGAGCTGGTTGCCAAGCGTCTGAAGTGCAATCACTTGACCGTGAGGTGGGATGACAGTCATAAGGATGGGTCCTAAATAGTTTTTCTAAAGCTGCCCTGCAAGCAGCAAACAGCCTCAGAACCACATGACTCTGGAGCTGCTTGCCCTATGCGGGTCAGGGGCTTTTGGGTGTAACTCAGCTCTGAGGTTGCAAGAAACTCCTAAGCTGCAGCGTATCACAAAATCCTTTGCACCATAAAGCTTCGACCCAGCCTAACCTAGACCCACCACTTAAAGCTGCTACCATGAGAAGCCTCGGCAGTGCAGGTGAAGCCACCCTCCCAGGAAGCTCTAGTCATCCCTGCCCTCCTGCCCTCTGCCACTCCAGCTGAACTTCACTGTCTTCACTCCTGATGCTGACAAGGCATGCCTGCCCTGACTTTTTGCGAGCACCTGCTGGCCACATGAGACCATTTCCCCCCAAGTCTCATGAGTAAACTGTGATGCATGACCTATGGAAGAAAGCCTTGCATGGCCAGCGGCTACCTTGTGAAGACTCAGAGTGGGAGAACAAAGACAGCAAAGGTCAGCTAGGGTGGCAAGGGCTATGGAGTGCAGAAGGCTAAGACAGCATAGATGGGGCAGATAGACTGGTGGGGGAGTTGCCCCCCTGTGGTCATAAGTGTGTGAAGGCTGCTAAGTGCCCAAATTTTAAGCACCTGACTGGGGGCACTGCAATGGCTGTAACTTCAGGGGCCAGTCTTAGGCCCTTTTGTTCAGCACTGCCATGACTTCGAACAGTTGTTGAACCAATAGTGATAAGTTGAGGACTACCTATATATTGTACATACTCCTCTGAGAGTAAGTTTTCCCTTCTTTGGGGGATGGGATGGGGTTGTTTTTGTTTGTTTTTCTTCTTCTTTTGCAATGGCTGTGGTTTTTATGTGAAGCTCTTTTGTTTTATTGTGTCTTAATTTTGTTAGCTTTATCTCTTACATTCTCTGCCTAAGTGATTAGAGTTTCCATGGTTGTACAGGGAGCTGTTTCTCTGAACAATATCTTTTAGATATGCACTCTCTTGCCTGCAGATGTAAAGAAGAATTGCCTTGGGCTTGGCTCTGGCTAGCAAAGCCTGCAAAAAGCCTTCAATAATCCAAGCTGCAGGAGCTTTTATCAACAAAAGGAGCCACAAACACAAGTGGAAATGAGTCTCTTCTATTAAGTAATAAATATGAGAAGTTAAACCAGCTCGGGCTAGACAGACAATATGATATCTTTGCCTCACATCTCTTATTGCATTGTGGCACACTGGCACAGTTACAGAAAAATGAAGAACTGTCAATATTGGATTCAGCCTGTAAATTACCTTGGGCAATATTCAATTCTGACAACTTGATGGTCAAATCCTATATATTAACTCTGGAAAAAAAAACCTGTGATTTTTCAAGACCTGTCTGACATCACAGAGATGTTAAACAAGCTCTATAGCTCCTTAATCCATTTTGCTAGATTTCTGAAACAGAGGGTTAAATTTGAAGTAAGCAGAAAGCTTATTCCTTTCTTTAAAATCTGGATATGTTAGAAGGCTGTATTCAAAGTTGCTATTGAAGAAAGCCTCAAAGCATTTTCAGCTCTTGTGTTTACTATCTGTTCACTGCTTCTCATAAGAGTAATAATATAAGCAAGAGAAGATCTATTGCATTCTTTGAGTGAACCATTATGCTGTCAAATGTACCAAATACATGTAGGCGGTGGCTTCCAAAAGTGGCTTCCCAAAAGCATCAATGGTTATAGAATTTTGCTACAACTTAGCAACACAATTATCTCTTTAAATCTCCATAAAATGAGGAAGTTTTTGACTCTGTTCCAAATGTATCCATATTATGTCTTTCAAGATCAGATCACTGATAAGGAATGTGAAAAATCAGCCTAGAACTAATCCTTCCAGGTGTACAGAAAAAAATGTGATTTTAAAGGACTGATAAAGCAGCCTTGAAACCTAGAAGAAATAAGGTAAACTGACCCCCTCTTTAACAGCTCTCAAAAAGATCATTTATTCATTCAAAACACCAAGAAGCAGGAGGAAATTCTAAAAAAAGTATTCAACTTAAAACTTTAGTTATCATCTATACAACAGCTTGTAAAATGAAATAAGATTCACTCTGGCTTACAAGATGTATCTATAGATATCTATAGGTAATCTGCCTAATGTCTACTGGAAGAAGCTTGCGCTGCTCCCTTAATTGTCTGAATGCAATTACCCAGTGCAAACTATTCTCAAATCCAGTTACCCTCCATACAAGCAACCTCTTCAAAAGGAAAGAGTGAGGATGACACTATTTTCATGAAGAAAATATTCAGTTGACACAAAGAGAAATGTTATTCACTGTTCCCCTGGCACATCTGCTGTGTTTGCAAAGTCATATCTTAATTTTGAAAATTTCTTATATTAAATCAAGTTTTTTAGTAAATCAGTATGAGGTCCAGGCTCATACTGGGTGAAGACATGGAAAGTAATGTCAAGTCTACTATCATTTGCTCAATGTTTTTATTTCAAGAGAAATAGAAATGCGAGTCACTGAAGCTTGAAAGTTTAATGTTGTAATATGGTGGGCACCTGCAAGTACCAAGAAGGGGTGCTACTGAAGGTCTTACTATGTTACATTTAGATAAACCACATTTTATTGACTCCAACATGTATCCATACTTCCTGCCCCCAACCTCACTGTATATGGTTTTGAATCTGTCAGTAGACATTCAATATATACAATGATGTATGAGACATTATTGAGGACTGCATATAAAATCAGTCTCCATGGTTCCCTGATGTGATTATCTTAATGGTAGAAGGCTTAAAGTCAAGTGTTGAATTGCTGCTTGTACATTTTTTTAATGTTGCCTTCATTGAGATGCGTCTACCCTCACTCATTCTCACTACTATAAAGACCATGGAATAAATGATTGTCATTATATTCCAGATAGCAATCAAACACTATCTTTTTTATCCTAAACAGATCAGCTGAGGGAAATATGATGGGGAACCTCCCTGTTTGAGTTAACGTAGAGGCAGTTCTATTGACTTTTTAATGGTTTCTTCAATTCTCTTTGAATATTAAGTCCTTATAGATTAATAGCAGCCTATCTGCCTCTAGTCACTAAAGTACAAGAGCAATGAACTCTTCTGTTAACTACAACTCTCAAGGTGAAGTAAATTCTCACTTGGTCAAAGATATGAGAATGAAAACTCTAGTATTCTGTTGTTTCAAATAAAGCAACTCATCGAGACACTCCATCTATAATGGACTGTTTACTATCTAATATTTTGTTCTATCTACTACTACTATCTACAGTACCTGAGGGCCAAATATTACATTATGTTTTTATTCAACAGTACATGCACTAAAGCTAGGGCAAAATTAGTTGAAAAAAATAAGGCTCTTACAGCTACTAATTTTAATTACATTCACATATATTAGAGAGGAAAAACGTACATAGTACATTTCTGCTGAAAAGGAAGAAGAAGATCAAAACGATAACTGGAAAACTTTACTTTGGTACTTTGTCTTACCTGCCTTCCCAAAAGACATTACTGGCTCATTTAGTATCATTCCTCAGAGGAAGATCAGCATGATCAACACTGTCATGTTCTATTTAGCAATAATGGTAGCTCCATACCCATACTAGACATTTGTCTTACGATATTCTCAGCTGGACCTCTTGTGACTCTTCCTAATGATGCTAAACTTATTTCTCGTTAAACAAGGCAAAACTGTAGAGGTGACCTATTTCTGATAGAATTATTTAAGGCAAACATTAACTAGTGGGCACTCATCCTGGCTAATCTATTTATGCATATTTATGTTCATTCCAGATGCCAGCAGACTGGAATAAATTTATCACTGTCCTGTTGCATAAAAAAGGAGACAAAAGCATTCTATCATGCTACTGCTCAATCAGTCTGGTGAGTACATAAATAAGTTGTATGGCAAATGCCTTATGGAATACGGCTGAATGGAATGTCATGGGATAAAATTTTAACAGAAGAATAGCCAGCTTTAGGAAAGATAGGTCAACTTTAGACCACTGTTATTCTTCTGAATCTAGTCATAAAGTATACTGCTCCACCTGGGAAAAATTATATGTTGACTATAGAAATTTAAAGGCAGCTTCTGAAGCAGTCCTCAGAAACAGGTCCTGGAGGAAATTGATCACCTCTTTCACTGACAGATGTGTCTACATTTAATTACTTAACTCCATGAGAACAATATAGTGCAAGTTTGATGTGGCATTCAAGGGTATCCTCTAGTTTTCCCTTCCCTACCTATTCAGAAAGGAGTGAAGTCGTGTTTATTTCTGGAACCTTCTTTTTTAATTTGTACATCAACTGTGTTTAGTGCAAGACCTGTCAAAATCAGATTTTCCTCTCCATTTTGATTAGTAGAACTATTTTATTGTATGCAGATGACTCAGCTATCTCACCTATATTTTAATGAGCTTGAAACAGTGCCTCAGAAATCTTGCTTTTTAGTGGAGAGAAAGGCTTCATCACCAGTTCTGATAAAACCAAAGTAGTTTTATTCTCTAAAACTCCCTATCACCCTTGGAAAATGAAAGTCATCAGTATTATTTAAACTAAGGCATTCAAACATCTCAGTGTCTCTTTTCTACCTCAACATCCTAAAAAAACAAACAAGAACCACCTTGTTGTGGGGGTCGTTTGTGAATTCCAGTTTACAATTTGCTACTCACCATCATAACAAACATATCTTGGCAGCAATTAGGATATATAAAGCAATCGTAACTACTTGATCAATAGTATGTAGGCCTCCAAATGTTGTAAAGTGGCTCCTTGAAAAGTTGTTCAATTGAAGTTCTTATGTCTCTTCTATCTATGCCCTGCTATGTAGCCAACAATTTATTATAGCTGAATTTCAAAAGAAGCTCACACATGGCTTTGCCTCCAAAATACTAGATTACTTAGAGAGTTATCTGTGCATTGATCCTTTGGTATAATGTAATATCTTTATGGATCACTGAGAGAAATTCAGATTTGATGTCCTGTAGCCTTTCTATTTATGAGATTGACAACCACCATCACCGAACTTGAATTCAATTACATTTACTTCTAAATTGTCTGGCTGGGACATTACTATATAGTATTTCTTTAAGGTTTCTAAATGTTTTACCCTGCTTTGTTTTATACAACACAAGTGACAATTATTAATTTTATTTTTTTTATTAAAAATAAAAGTTAAACCACCCACTGACAACTAATAAAAAAATGCTGCCTTGTTGATATTATAATTTAATAAAAATATCCTCTGTTCTCGCTGGCAGCTTCAACTCAATTACCTGCTTTCTATAATAGAACTTTAGCCAGAGGTGTTTTATTTGCATCAGTAGTTTTGCATTAGAAATCATATGTATTATCCATTTGTTTCTTTTACAGTTATTTGTGATGTTTCTTTCTTATTTTATGGGCATTTAGAAATAAGATGTATCTTATTTCTATGTTTTAATTTCAAGTATATACTATATATTAGATAACAGTAATAAACAAATTGGCAAAATCCTTTTACTCAGTGATGTTCTTTAGCAACACTTTCTTTTCATATTATCTCCAGGTAGTTCTCCCTCACCAACTGCCCTATTTAGTAGCTGTTGAAAGTTATGCCAGCATTTAAAAATAAACTTTACAAACAATCATTGCACTTATGACAGTCACAGTGTCCCTGCGGTTACACAATGAAAATTGGGGTACCTTGCAACTGGTGGGGATTTATGCTTATGACAGCATCCTGTGATCGCCATTGGTGCACTTCACAGGCAACTTCTGACAAGTAGAATAAATGGAAAAGCCAGCAGTAAAATCACAAATTGTGATGTCTCACTTAATAACTTTGTCACTTAGTGATGGGAGTTGCAATCCCAGTTGTGACTGTTAAGTAAGGATTACCTCACACAGTATAAAGCAACTAATACACACAGTATATACCAACAATAGCTTAGTTGTATGCAGTAAAATTCTTCTAAGGCTATGAACTGCCCCTGTTTAACTCAGTGACAGTTCCTCATTAGAAAAAGCTAAAATGTATATCTTTGCTTGAACTTTTCAGTATTTTAGTTTCTTTTGAGGCTAAATCCTATTCCACAGCTACTCAGACCTCAAATCTCAACAGTATAACTTGCCTGCCCTGACCTTTTGCTACATATAGATAGGTGATGCTGTTGATGCGCTCTTGCCATGGCAGGAGGCTGTGGGGGGGGGGGACACAACAGGCTTTGGCTGAACCCTGGCAAGACCAAATGGTTTGGGTGTGTAGAGCCCCAAGATCTGGCACTCTGACATCTTTAGTTCTGGATAGGGTGGCACTACATAGATCCGATCTACAACCTGGGGATTCTCCTGGACTTGCGACTCCTACTCAAAGAGCAGGTAGTAGTCACAGCTAGGAGAGCCTTTGCGCAACTTCAGGTTGTGTGCCAGTTGTAGCCTTTCCTGGATCAGGTGTCACTGCACTCAGTTATTCAAGCCCTAATCATCTCACTTTTGTATATTGCCACACATGGGGCTACCCTTGAAGAGTATTTGGAAGCTACAGCTCGTGCAGAGTGTGGCTGCGCAGGCTAGAGTAGCCCATGTTACAATGCTGTTTCATGAACTGCACTGGCTGCTGGTGTGCTTCTGGATACAATTCAAGGTCTTGGTTGTTATCTTTAAAGCTTCGTGGCATGGGTCCAAGTTACTTGAGGATCTATCTCATCCCAATAGGATTGACCTGCCCCACCCATGCTGGCAGAGGAGGCTTGCTGTGCGCCCTTTTGACTAGGAAATCCCAGCTTTAGAACATCTTGCCCCATAGAGTGAGGTTAGCTCCCATCCTCCTGACCTTCCGCAAGAGCTTGAGGACCTAGCTCTGCCAGTTGGCCTGGGGTTCCAATGAGGGAGCGTCAGAAATTGGAGGTGCTTGATAGATTAAAAACAGATCTCATTTCTCCCTCCTCCCCCACTCATCCTACCCCCTCCCTTCCCATCTTTTAGTTATAGCTGATCATTTGTATTTTTATAGTGTTTTATTCTTGTTGTATACATGTTTTTGTATTGTTGTATTTTGTATTGCTTTGTTCTTTTTAACACTGTAAGCCACCCAGAGTCACTTTGTGGTAAGATGGCTGGCAAACAAATTTAGTAAATAAATAGTTAAAAAGAAATAAATGTGTTTCTTCTGTAAAATCTTGCATTTAGGTCTTTAAATTTTGATCTGTACTATACTTGAAGTTATAGTTTGGTCTGTATTGTAAAACTGAATTATAATTTTGAACAAGAGTATGCAATCTATATTAATTTCACAAAGTGAACCATGCAAATACAGAATAACCATTTTTCATTGGAACAACCAGCATACAACCTTTTAACATTAATTCAATTAAAATTCACAGTTATTTCAGTCTATATATAGAACATAATTGCTAATTATTTAATCTAGGCAAATTTTAGATGTGCAAAACCTAAGAGAAACTAAACATAAAATCATGAATTAAAGAAGTCAAATTTCTTGTAAATTATTTTTAAAATAATACAGCTTTAATATAAATATAAATGATATGCTTAATGTTTTATTTACAGAATAGAAATACTTAAGAAAAGGAAGCCCAATATTATTTATGAATCTATCTAGCATATTTTTATGTTCACAGCCTGTATGACCTTCCCAAGTATGACATCGGTTCCAATCACCACATGGCCATGATTTGTTCAAATGACATTATCCCAAAGAAAAACAAACATGTTAGGCCATGTCACAGCTGTTCTTTCAAATTTTCTTTACTATTAGAGAGTTCAAAGATGAAAAGTATACAAACACAAAATGGACAGTATTGCTAAAATTATAAACCAAAGTAAAACAATAAGAAGCAGTCATTTCATACATTATATATTTAGAAATCATTAATGAGATTATATCATTTTAACCTGACAGAAGATACTGAAGATAGGATGAATCTGAAGGGGGGAAAGCTACTGTTTTAGAGAAGAAACATTTATCCAGCATCCTGCACTGATACACCAAAACAGCTTTCTGGCCAGCATAAATAGAACCCGTTTCTTTCAAGAATAGATTAAACATTATCTCCAACCATCCCAACTCTGTTAAAGCTGTTCTTCAGAGAAGGAGCCTTTTTAGTGACATCTCAAGGCTGTTTCTGACTTCCAGAAGTGGCTTCCATGCACTTCCAGTGGGTCGTTCTGGGCCTGGGAGGCCTCCCCCAGGCCTCCGAAGCTCGGAATGGACTTCTGAAAGTGGCGTCCACGCACTTCTGGTGGGCCGTTCTGGGCCTGGGATGCCTCCCCAGCTCAGAACGGATTTCCGGAAGTGGCGTCCACGCATTTCCGGCGGTCCATTCTGGGCCTTGCGAAAAAGGGATAGGGCATCAGCTGGTTCACTGAAGTCAATAAAAAATTAGCTATCAGTTCTACCAAACCGGTGCGAGCCAGTTGAATCCCACCACTGCCTATAAGCCATGACTTCAGGTGTTCCAAATGCTGTTTTCCTAGTTGGAAAAACAGAAGAAGCACAAAACTGAGTCTGAAAGCCTCAGTCAAAGCAGGCCTGCCCAGAAGTAACAATCCCCTCTTGAGTCTCATGATATTCATGGATAGGGAGGCAGTGATATTATCTTTCTCCTCCCCCAAAAAACCCTGGAGTAAAATTCCATAGCAAAATTGAGTTTGCTAGACGCAACTGTGGATTTACAAGTTGTGCAGGTCTATTTTAAACAAGCGATATTAAACATGTTTTTCACATTCACCTTGATTAAAGC
>NW_015386204.1:1190923-1193200 GCF_001527695.2 Protobothrops mucrosquamatus | reverse complement strand
TTTTTCCTTAGAAGATACATTTTTTGATCACAGAACAAAATGAGAGAATATATTGGAAGAATAGCTTTTGTTCTTCTTTCATACATGATCTATCATTAAAAAAAGAAGTAATTGCATGCATTATTTCAGACCTGATCTTTCCATTAATTCTGTATAGATGCTGGGGTAGGGACAACAGGGTTGCTATTGGAGGTAAGAACTAAGTGACTGCTGACTGCCATCAGTTTGGCAGTTTGAATCCTTCCATCCTTCCGAGGTCGGTAAAATGAGGACCCAGATTGTTGGGGGCAATATGCTGACTCTGTAAACCACTTAGAGAGGGCTGTAAAGCACTGTGAACTGGTATATAAGTCTAAGTGCTATTGCTAATATAATGTACAAAAATGGTATACAATGAATACTAAAACAGAGTGGGTAATTGGAAAAGATTAGAATGTGTATAATCAAATTAAAATATTTCCCTTCTTCCTGAAGGCTATTTACATGATCAGTTCACCAATCTCACCATATTTTGCACTTTTCAAACATTATGGCAATACCCAATTATGTTCAGGCTGTAGGAAAAAAACATATTCTAACTAGGAAGGAGATGTTTAGATTTAGCTATAGATACAATCCATATCTGATTTACCTCTCAGATTCCTTTGGAAATGTAAATTTAGCCCTTGGTCTCTTTACAAAATCCCAACTCTTGCTCCTTTTTTTCCCACCAGATGTTTTTGCCCACAAGTAAGCTCCACAATCACACATATATTTTCAAATGCATTCTACCTGTTCTATCTTGCTAATATATACATAAGTAAGTTATTCATTAATAAGAAACTTCCTGTGCAAATTGATCTATTATTGGGCAAAACGTTTCAGAAATTAGATTTTTTATCTATGGTGGACCATATTTTCTATTAGAAGAGGATACAGCCTAAAGTTATCCATCAGTATTGTGACCCTCATATGTCTTTTATAGTTCTTTAAATTGCAGAATTCTGTTATGCATCAGTCCTCTCCTTAGGATACAATGACTTTGAAAATATATTCATTTATTTATTTAAAACATTCATATCTTCTGACAACTCTAGGCAGCTCCCAAATAAAATAATTATTTAAATAAAGTTTTGCTACTCTTACCCAAGTTCTAATCAGAATCTAATCAGGTTTTATAGACCAATACGTGTTTTTGATTGTCTTTATCCTTTTATTTGGAGTGGCTGTCTGTTTCAAATTGTTTGCCAAGAAGATCTTGTCTAATGCTTTTCAAGATTTTAATTTGTTTTGAGAAGAATATTTATATGTTTTATATTTCTTATAACCAAACAAACTGATTTATTCTTGGAAAAGTGCTGAAAGAAATGTATATTATAAACATGGATATTACATGCTCAGGCAAACAGTATAGTCAACATTTAGCATTACTACAAACTCTGAATAGCAAATCAAAAATTATTCAAGCTTTATATGCTCATAAGAGAAGATATCTTGAGTAAGGGAAAAGAAGGGATAAGGGAAAGAGAATGTCATGATTAGAATCTTACAAACATTTGGTTGTAGATTCCACTTGTATGCATTTTGTTAAAATATATCATGATTTCAAAAATAGAAAAATAATTTTTCAATCATAAGAAAGCTCTTGCTGACGACAGTTAAATTTCTGCAATCTATGAATAACTGGGGATACATATGCCCATAATCCCTCATTTGATGGAATTGAACAGTTGGAATCCAATGTGAGAAATAATACAGTATATATACATATATGATGCTTACTGTATTTTCTTGCCATCTATTGTTTTTAATTAAAATTTATTTGTAATAAAAGACAAAAATAATAAGTTCAATATAGTCAAGGAAAAATAGGAAATTAACAAAGAATTAAATTATTTGTTATTATTTTTTTTTATCTAATTTAAGGTCAGAGGACAAAACACACAAAAAAGTTTTTTACTCAGGTATCACCTAAGAGGAAATATGTAATTGTCTTTCCTATCTTGCATGATTATGAGTCAGAAAATGATTTTTCAGTTCAATGCACCATGTGATGGACAAGGGGCAAACCAGAAGCCTTGTGAAACTTTTCATTTCTACCACGGACGATGAACAAAATTGATTCTGGACTGGATCAATCTGAAATCTTCTAAAACAGACAAAGGCAAAATATTATATTGGGCAAAAGTAAAGGCTCTCCCATGAGATGAACTAAAGATGCTTGCTAAGTATTTTGCATGAGAGAATTGTCTTCCAAATAGATCCATGACATACCAAACAGGAATTTTGTAAAAAAAA
>NW_015386204.1:1167438-1188479 GCF_001527695.2 Protobothrops mucrosquamatus | reverse complement strand
AAATATATAAAACAATCACACTAAAAATAACTATTAAAAGACATACAAAATAGGAGAGGATGATACTAACCCAGTAAGGAAACTATCACAAAATCTCCCAAGTTCCTTGGGACCCCCATGCCAGATAACATAGTCAGGTTTTAAGGGATTTGTGAATGTTGAAAGAGACACTACTTTACTGGATGCTGAGGGAAATAATTTTCTAGGAATGCTGGCAGTGGAGAGCTTATTTGGAGAAAGTGACTATTTTGGTTTTATTATTGTTTTATTATTATTATTGTAGTTCCTCCTCTCTGCAATAATAGGCAGGAGCACAAGTGCCATTTTATCAGTTTATAATTTACCCTTATTCTGACAGAAGTCAGAGATATTCAGTTTATATCATCATTACTACATTGTGGCTTTCTTTATGAATAAAAACGCAGTAATTTAAATTCATAAATTGCAATCCTGCAATTAATTACCTCTGCACATCAATGGGCATTGTATGTGTTCATACGTACCAGATGTCTTACCTTAATCTAAATATTAAAATGAAATAATTTTCTATGGCAGTTGACATTTTCACTCTACTCTACTGCTAATTATTTTAAAAAATTCAGAACCCAATATCTGTGCAGTAATAGTTTTTAATGCATCTGGCAGAGTACCTCTCCCTTATTCTGTTTTGCCTTTACATAAAGCCACTGGGAGAAATCATTCATGATATGAGATTAAGTATCATCAGTATGCTGCTGATACTTATACATCCATGCCCCACACCAGCCAGGTGTTGTTATCTCAATTCTGTCCCAACGTTGGAAGGCCATGGGAAGCTTGAAGGGGGTCTGGTTCAACCTGGCAAGACTTAGCAGTTTTGAGTTTTGCCACCCCGTCCCCCATATCCATTTCTGAGACTTTTTCATCCTTGGCTATAGATAGGACGATACTTCCCTACTGAATCTTATACTTAATCTGGAAGTTCTCCTGAGTTGCAGGTCCTGTTGGAAAGCAGGTGGCAGTTGTGGCTAGAAGGACCTTTATAAAACTTTTGTCTTGTGGATCAATTACACCTGTTTCTGAATTAGGAATATCTGTTCACAGTTACTCATGCCTTAGTCAGCTCCTGGTTGGATTTTTGCAATGTGATCTACGTGGGGCTGCTCTTGAAGACCATCTGCAAACTGCAGCATTCAGCTGCACAGAAAGTAATGGATGTGCCTCAGCGCATCCAGGTAATATCACTACTTTGCAGTTATACAGTCTCCCAGTAAGCTTCTGGGTGCAATTCAAGGACTGATTCTTTTCCTGTGCATTCAGCAAAAATGGTAAATCAGCCTGTTTTGTGATATCACAGACAGACTCACAAATTGTGAGAGGACTGGCTTATAAATGTTCATGTAAATAAAACTAAACAAATCGTCAGCATTTTTAGCCTTATTTCCCACATATGTTGGAAATACCTTTACTACTGCTTGGTAACCTGTAAGGGATAATGATGAAAAAAAACAAACCATCCTTCTTGGTTTAAGTGTTGGAGGGTGCATCTTCTACCATAAATGCCTGTTTATCTAGTGGGAGTGCTGGTCGCATGCTGACTTGAGAGATATTATCTTTCTGATTAGTTATGGGGAGCTTTGGTTTAAACAAAAACTTAATTCTCATCTGCTCTGGTCCACTTGTGCAATGTTTTAGAATTTTTAAGAATTATTTTTATTTGTTTATTAAATTTGTGTGACTCCTGACTACCAACAACTCCCAAATATAATTCTGAATATAGGTTTTTAATGAATTATTCCATTGTTTTTATTTTACTATGTTCAATAATAGTATACTGCTTGTAATGAAAGTAATGCTAGTTAGGAAAAGTATGGATAAATAAATAAATAAATCCATCACACCCACACACACCTATATGCATTGCAAATATGCCTATTGATCTTAGTTATGGGAGACTAAAAAATCCAAAAGACTTGAAAAAAATCATGTTGGAGTATAGTTCTTATATATAGTCCTTAGGCACAGTCATTCAATTGTGACAGTAAGATAAATTTCTCCTTGTCTTTTACAGTACTCTAGTGTCAGTTTATAACACTGTACCTTATTAATGGTGGACATGTTCAGATGACATATACTGTATCGTTAGGCTCCAAGGCTACATAGATACCACCATTCAATAATTTGAACTAAAAATTATATACAGTCAATGCTAGACTATTTCTCTATTCTCAGCAGCCTGGCACAGCCTAAAAACAACTAATTTTATATTCACATTCCTCCTACACACTTTAAAAAAATGACAGGCACAGCGGCAAATTTAACACTCAATCTTCTGCAACCAGCAGTAATATGCAATTACTTATAGTGGGTATGAATTTTAAATTTCTTCTAGAATGTCCTTTTCCAACTTATTAATTATGAGGAGTTTGACAGTATTCAGGCAGGGTCGTCATGGATCAAAATGTCAATATTTAGCTTCACAGCCCTCTTCTTATCGATTACTTTATTAGGATTATTCAACTATCTTTCAGTAACTATTTTTCAGACAGTGACTGTCTGAAAAATAGATTTATATAATATTATCAACTTGATATTATGTCAAATCTATTAGGCCAACACTTTGGAAACTGAAGTTATGGTTGAAGAAGAGTAATAATCTGACTATATAATTAAGCTAGAAACCCATGAGGGTATAATAGACTTACAGATGATGTTACTAGACATTTGATGATTACGTGTTTGTATATGCAGTTTCTATTACCACTTGTCTTATAACAATGACTCTGGATGGTGTACAAGAATTAAAACCAAAATAATAACAATCCAAATAACAATTGTTCAAGATCACAAGAAATAATCTGATTCCAATTTAAAATAACAATAGCAGCATCTAACCTTTTAAATGTTTAAACCTTTCAGCACTCCAAGACATCCAAGACATATTTTTCATAAAAAGCAATGCTGAGAGCAAATTTTATGAAGGGCAATAGTCTTACAATGAATTAGAGATTGCCTTTGAAAAATGCCAAGCTGAAGTGAGCGGAAGGACATTTACAAAATCTCGTGCTGTTCTGCCAAAAGAAGGTTTCTGAACAAAACTGAAGAGAAATTATTATAGAGAAGAGAAGACACCAGACATCCCAAATTCAGCATTAACTGACATAATATAATTAAAAAGGAATGAATGACATTAAAATCTGCTGTATTCTGCACTTCAAGTAAATCACAGAGCAATTACAGAACTCCTACTTAGACTCCACCAGTGCAGCTTAGAGAGGTTCAGTATTTTGAATAACTAAAAGCTTATAATTGGATGAAACCTCAAATATAAATTCATCCAATCCAGAATCAGGAAATCCTGACAGATTACCAACTAGACTTTTTAATAATTCTGGGAACTGAGAACTCAAAGCACGTTGTTCCATAAAACAAATAATTTAACATTAGGAATTGTGTTTTAATCCTTCCTTCCTTCCTTCCTTCCTTCCTTCCTTCCTTCCTTCCTTCCTTCCTTCCTTCCTTCCTTCCTTCCTTCTCTTATTCATAAATTTGATGTTTTATTTTCAATACTTTTCCACTATGGTACTTTAAAAATATAACAGATATGAGTCAATCAGGGTTTAAGTGAACATCAATTTAAAAAAGCAAATAGTTATAATAATAATAATGATGATAAAGTTGGAAGGGACCTCGGAGGTCATCTAGTCCAACCTCCTGCTCAGGCAGGAAACCCTATACCATTTCGGACAAATGGCTGTCCAGTTTCTTCTTAAAAACTTCCAGTGTTGGCACATTCACCGCTTCTGGAGGCAGGTTGTTCCACTGGTTAATTGTTCTAACTGTCAGGAAGTTTCTCCTTAGTTCTAGGTTGCTTCTCTCTTTGGTTAGTTTCCACCCGTTGCTTCTTGTCCTGCCTTCAGGCGCTTTGGAGAATAGCTTGACTCCCTCTTCTTTGTGGCAGCCCCTGAGATATTGGAACACTGCTATCATGTCCCCCTTCGTCCTTCTCTTCGTTAAACTAGACATACCCAATTCCAGCAGCCGTTCCTTATATGCTTTAGCCCCCAGTCCCCTAATCATCTTTGTTGCTCTTCTCTGTACTCTTTCTAGAGTCTCAACATCTTTTTTACATCGTGGTGACCAAAACTGGATGCAGTATTCCAAGTGTGGCCTTACCAAGGCATTGTAAAGTGGTATTAATACTTTACGTGATCTTGATTCTATCCCTCTGTTGCAATATCTTTATAGATTTCAGATATTTCAATGGTCCTCTCTGAGCTTGCTTGTTTTCCAGCAGACGTTTCATTGCAAGAAAACAAGCAAGCGCAGAGAACACCAAGGACCCCTCATTTCAAAGCTGAGCTACAAATATTCTCCTTCATAGCTACTTCAATGTACAATATTTGCACTGACATTTGATGGTGGCGATTGTCGTGATCTAATGTTAATTACTTCATAAAGCAAAGACTGTAAGGAAAGGACCACAATAAAATTGCAATAAATATGACTAAATATTTTAAACATATTATAAACTATTTTATTAACAATACGATGAATTGTGTTTCGTTCCGTCTTGTACTCAGAGGGTCAGAAAGAGGGCTGAGAAAATATCTGCAGGCCTGTCATATCCTGGACATAAATTGTTTCAGTTCCTCCCCTCAGGATGCTGCTATAAAGCGCTGCATGCCAAAACAACTAGACACAGGGACATTTTCTCTCTCTCGTGCCATCACTCTGCTGAACACCTAATTCCCACAGCAATGTTTTATGTCTAAGGATTTTTACCTATGTATATGGCTGTATTACTATTATCCTTCTCATCTTTTCCACTACCTTCTCCTTTTGCTATCTTATGATTATATTACCTTATTGTTTGTATGTACACTTCTTGTTTGCATGTACATGCTGTTTATATATCTGTATGTACACTGATTATATTACATTGATGGTATGTACACTGAAAGCTTATGCAGCAGAGAAAAATATCCTGTGTGTCCAATCTCACTTAGCCAATAAAATATTCTATTCTGTCCTGTCCTGTCCTATCCTATCGTATTCTATCCTATCCTATTCTTGCAAAATTGCTCCATACATCAATTTTAGCTTTAATCATACTATCAAAGCAATAATATCCTATATTAACTGGAAGTTCTTTGAAGTGTTTCCTTAGTCGAAACCATGACACATACGTTTCTGTAGATCATTGCATTATATGTTACAAATAATAATTACTGGAAAAATATCAATGCTATGTATTATAGGAAAAGTACAAAAATGTGCAGATTTAACAAGATATAAGTGTTGTAGTCCAGAATTCACTTCATCAGATTAAAAAAGTATTGTCCTGAGTTATAGACAAACTATCAAGCTCTTGGCAGGCCATTTCAACAGAAAAAAAGGCTCTCCGTGGATTTAATAGGATTTATTGAAGAGAATAAACTCAAGTTACAAAAAATCACAACCTGTACAACTTTCACTGTTAGAGTTCTATTTATTTCTTAGTTACGGTACTTAAAGTGAAAACTTTTTCAGCCTATTAACAGCTTGTGTGTGAAGCCACAAGAGGGCCATCCTCTTAACTGATAAGAGGTATGTCCAGGGGCCAGATAGTTCTCTGTGTATTTTAGGCAACAAATTCCAGTCTAAACTACTGAAGTTGATAAGAGTTGTATTTCAAAATATCTAGAAGAAACCAGGTTTCCTATTTCTGCACAGGATTCACTGTTCTTTTAGAGATATACTCATATTATAAAAGAAGGTAGTGAGTAAAAAAAAAATAAAGAACATTATATTTTAGTATAAAGCCTTTCCATCTAAATCCATAAAGTAATTTAAAAATTGTCTCTTTTAACTATTATGTGCTTTCTATAATATTTATAAATGGCTGCCATGGTTCTGCCTCCAGATGCCTTTCCGGACACAAGTTCAGGAGGAGAAGGATGAGTTTGAGTCAGCAGGGGAAAGCACGGAGCCAAGTGTTGGTCAGAATCAGGGCTCGGAAAGTGCCAACCTGACCGAGCAGTCTCAGCTGGGTCAATTGGATAAGTGAGAGTGAGGTTGAGTGAGGTGAGCTATAGCTGCAGCACGTTGGCCAGGAGTCTCAAGGCAGAGACCAGGAGCAGCTGTTCCCCATTAGCGATGAGGTGATGGAGTCACATAGAACAGAGAGAAGACAGGCACAATGCCGGTCAACTAGACTACTGGTGAGGAGGCAACTTCACCTTTCATAAAGGGCTGCACCAGTGTTATCCAGGACTTGTTTGGGGGGTTTGAATAAATACCTGTAGAAGGGCAGCACAACGGTATGGTCATTCACTAGACCTAAGGATGCCAATGAGCTTCAAGCAACAAAGAACAATTATATTTTTCAAATACTTAAAAACAAAGCCAAAATTAATATTAGACTGCAATCTCCTACTTTCAAAAGAACTGTTCATCCTGTGTACTAATGAATAAATTTCAGGAATGGTAATTTATTAATGGATATAAACGAATTGTCACATCTGAAATCTCTGCAATTGTTTTGCTGCCCAAGCCATAACAGTAAAAAACTATTTTAAGTATATTTTCAATATGTCAATTACATCATTGTGTTACAGAGTAATATAGAAATAAATATACAAATATATGTCCACAAAATTTGCAAATCAAGCATAAATTCACACAAGCAGGATATCTAAGGATCAAATATTGGGATTCTTACCCAGATTATACCACATATCACGAATCTCAAAACCAATTTGTCTTCTCATATCACCATACCTAGAGAAAGTGCAAAGTGTTTTATTAAAATTCTTTTAATACTTTAACTAAGTTCCTATCAAAAATAGAAGCATTTAGAACTAGCTTTTCCAATTTGTTAAGTAATATTTCCACTGTTAAGAACAGGAAAAATGTAAGCAAACAATACATTGACATTCATAAATCATACTGAAAGAAAATGATTTAAATAATAAATCAAGAAAACTTCAAACCCCCTGCATCCTAACTCCCATATTAACATCTGTATTTCACAACTTTGCTTAAAGGGAAAAAGAATTCCAGTGGGTACTGTTTTTTCTGTAAACATTTCACCTGTGAGATTTTCACTGGCATTTTGCATAATTATCCCTTGTGAATCTAAGGTGGCTGTGTAGATTAATGAAAGTATTTTTCAATTCTCAGTCTCCGATATCTGAATAAAATAGATTCAATACCCTTAGGAATATATTATATTTAGCTTATTTTAGCATTCATGAAATGTAGAAAATGGCAAACAATAAATAGCAGGAATCAAGAACATCCAATCACATTAATTATGAAGTTATTTTTTAAAAAACAATCATGACATCTGCTGAGATAGTACAATGAAATTGAATGTATGGTGTCTGGAAAGCTAACAGAAAATCAACAAAAATAGAGTATTACAGGTTGCATTTTTTAAAAAGATGGATATACAATGGCGTTTAAAAGTTTGTGAACCCTTTTGAAAGTTCAGTATTTCTGCATAAATATAACCTAAAACTTGGTAAATTCCCTTCACAAGTCCTAAAAACAATTTTAAAAATGTCAAAAAATATACTTATTCATTTATTAGTGAGAAAAGTTACATATTTCTGTAGGGCAAAAATATCTGAATGTCCAGGACTATAATTCATATGAAGGGGAAATTTGATTCAGGTGACTCCTGAACACATCCTCTGTGTTCAGCTTTTGGTTGTCTCAGAGTAAGTGATGGCTGACTGCCCACAACCTTAAACATACAGATGACATCTAGAACACTGGTTCTTAAACTAGGGGTAATTATGCCCAAGGGATAATCTGGGCATATTCTGTGGGTAAGGGAACAATTTGTAATTGCTACTTTGTGAATCCAGGATCTAGTTTGGAACTGCTCCTGACAAAACACTGGTGTAAAATAACCAAGTCTGGTTTGTTGGGGAAATGACATTCAAAATTGGAAAAAATAATTTGGACAAAGAGTTTCAAAATATAGATCTTGATTTTCAGATGAGTAAAGGTAATGGGTAATGTTGAAAAACTACACGATGGTTTTTAAAATGTTTTGGGAATCATTAGAAAATGAAAAGCAGATTATGTCTCCTAGAACAGAGGTCTCCAACCTTTCCGGGCTCGAGGACCGGAGAGAAGGAGAACAGCTTCAAAATTGGTGTGTGCACGCACACGCACGGGACCACACATACTGGTGAGGCACTAGCAGACATGTTCATGCATGTGGCATGTGCTGGCCCCATCCACATGCACAAACAGCCGTGCAACCCCTACCGTGGCTAGTGGCCCGTTTGCACATGCGCAAATGGGCCACACAAACCACCCAGGCTAGCAGCACATGTGCAAATGGGCTGCGGACACCCGCCCCACGCTAGCATCCCTGTTTGCGCCCACACGCATGCGCAAATGGGCACTAGCGCGAGTGGGGGGAATGTGCACCCATGCGTGTGCACACCGGCCAGCCCTTTCCACAGCCAGCTGGCCAAGAGCCCGCAGCCCGGTCCCGGGCTGCACATCATAGGTTGGGGACCCCTGTCCTAGAAGATATCTATGCTTTTGGGGAAATAAGATTATAAATATTGTAGTAAGATCATTAGCATAAAAATATTGATCAAAAATTGAAAAACAATAGCTAAATCATAAACTTTTATCAAAAGTGCCTTTTCCCATTAATTTAAGGGCATTTGATTTAATTCCCTGGGCTCAAAATTCAGAATGAAAATAGTTTATCATCAGACATCATGGTATGGCTAAATTTAAACATTGTAGAAACCTATCTTATCCCTCAAGAGGTTCAGCATTTACATAAAATCTCTGAATAAGATCATTCAGCATATTGTTATCTACAGCAGAGGTCCTCAACCTTTTGGGCACCAGGGACCGGTTCTGTGGAGAAAGGTTTTTTCATAGACCAGAGAGTGCATGGTTTTATATGCTGCCTGCATCCCACAGATGGGGCTTTGCTTGTTTGTGTGGACCAGTTGCTGGCATGCTGCAGCTCGGTACTGGTCCACAACCCAAGAGTTGGGATCCCGATGATCTG
Organism: Protobothrops mucrosquamatus; assembly: GCF_001527695.2. NCBI lineage: Eukaryota > Metazoa > Chordata > Lepidosauria > Squamata > Viperidae > Protobothrops > Protobothrops mucrosquamatus. The sequence goes on along the minus strand of NW_015386204.1, from coordinate 1,179,466 downwards.
TACATTATAGCTTATGTATTCTCTAAACCCCATGTATTAATATGAAGTATATCACATCTCTTTTTTTGATAACTTAACCACCGGTGCAACAGGAAAACATGGTTACTGATAATAATGACTAAGCAAGACATTTATACTAAATCAACGAAAAACAAAACAAATTATATTCTAGGCCTAATAGCCTATTTTACTTAATTATGTTTTGTTAAAAAAAAAGGCATGGTAGCCTTGGTTTGTCAAACCAGAAAATTAAGGCATAATGGGTGGGTTGTTGCACTGATTGTTAGGTTCTGGGTCTAATTCAAAGTGCTGGTTATCACCTGCAAAGCCCTACAGTGTAGCACTGGGTTATAGCAGGACTCACTTTGCTCTGACAAGGCATTCTCTGTGATCGTCCCAAACAATGACACTATCCCCCTTACTTCTGATATTCTGGAAAGCTCTAGGATCTCTTACTTTTAAGCACACACTTGAATCGAGTAACCATCAAAATGGTTCATCTGTGGGTTGTATACTCCCCAGGGTCCCTATTTGAGGAAGATGGGCAATTCAGAAATGTGATAAATTTAAAAGAAACCTCCCTTTTTGCAATCCTGTAATCTCTTAATTCCAAGTAGAGTTGGATGACTGGATGGAGTTGAACATTTATTGGCTGGATGCCCTTCCTGATGCCATATGGAGTTTACAGCAGATTTTTTTTTTCTTTTTGCCCTAGGAGAGAAACATCTGCTGCTATCTAGAATTGAACTCTCAACCTTCCAAGTGGGAGATGAGCATCTTCATCACTAGGACACCATGCCGCTTAGGACAGACAGACAGACAGATAGACAGACAGCATTCTGTGAGAAATGGGTCAATCTCTTATAGGAGAAAAAAATACAGAACTATTTTTCAATGAGAACTATTTCTCATTGGACTTTGATAACTTTGATTTTATGTTTCAAATATTTTTTTGTACAAATCAATCGATATAATAAAGATTTATAATGCTAACATTTATATTTTATACAAACAGAATCTAAAACATTTCCTATAATATATCTTGGCATTATATGGTTATAAAGAGAAAAAAAATCAAAATAAAATAAAATTTTGAAATTTAATTTTAATTTTAATTCAATAAGAGCATTTGATATTGAATATAGTGATAATTTAAATCACAATGATGTAGTATAGGTATTTTCACCATAAGCATATATAAGCATATATAAACTTTGCTTTATTCACATGCTTTTATTGATTTCCATAAATTAATTTCTTAATTCATTGCTTATACATATTTGCTTTCAATACCTTTTTATTCTTAGTTGCCACTATAATCACTTGCAAATACTCAATTATTTATCAAATAATCACTCATTTATCACTTTCAAACAAATTTTTGTATTGGGCTGGAAATGTTTATAAAATAAATAATTTTGGAAGTTTATATAACCTAAATGCAACAATTTGAAGAAGGTAATTAGAATACTATAAACAATTCAAATTAAACCAAATAATTTGTTCTGTTTGATTTTAGAAGACAACACTGCAATCTAAATAATATACATTTTGTGGCATAAGCTTGAATTAAACTAATTCAGGTCAAACAAATGGATCATGACCCTGAACTTCAACCAGAAACATAGGAAGAAATCTCAATCAGAACTAAACTAGAACAAGACAAAACATTTTAATTTTCAAACTGAATCTAGCCATATTTTCTCAGCTATAAGCACTTTCTGTGCATATTCTCTTTGCTATAGGCTCTTTACTGTAATTTATGGACCTGCTTTTATTTTTATGCCCACATAAACACACCTGCCAACTGTTTTCAATTGGCTGGGAAAGTCAGGGCAGTGGGAATCATTCTGTTTGAAAAATTCATCATAAGAAATCCAGACAGGGCAACAGAGAAGATAAAGCATAGCAATAGAGAGGATTGGAAGTGCACCCAAAAGCCAAATTAGTTGGACTCCATGACACAATGATGAGACCCAGACATCCTTATTGTAAGTCTCTAGGAAGAGAGAAAGGAATTGGAAGCAACCAAGTGGAATACTTTAGATATAGAGAAGCTAGTTTTGCTAGAATACCAACCAGGTAAGGTCAACTGCTATAATTGGCATGTTTATATTATATTAAGAACACTAGTTCAGGAATTTTTAAATTTAGTGAAAGCTTAGATCTTGTTAGAAGAATAGGGCCTAATTTAAGAAATTACAACAACAGGAAGAAAATATAGAGATTAATACTCTACCAGTAAAAACCAGATATAGCAACATATATTAGCCTATGATTATAAGGTGGCTGAATATATCAACTTAAGCATTGGTATTTATGTGTTGGAAAGGGACAAATCAGAAGAAAGCATCCTGATTTCCTGAGAGGATAAAAGATCTTGACTCTATTGATTTCTTTATGTATTTATTACATTTATATGTCACCCATCTCATTGTCAAATGACTCTGGGCAGAAATTTGGAAGGATTTCACCATCAACTGCCACCATGATTAGAGTTCTGCCGCTCAGCACTTTCCTGCATTTCCCATGTTCAACTTGGTTTCTAGTTCAATAAGCAATTCAACTAGAATTTGCAACTTTGAATATAAAAACAGCTAAACAGTATGGTGTTGTTAGAAATTATTATGCATCTTGTATTCGAAAATGAAAATGATTTTTAGCTTCTGTGTGTCTACTTGTTTGTTACTTAGTAAAATAAAATTTTCCCACTGAATCTCGATTTAGTGATTAAAGCTATGTGGTAAAATATACTGAGGAAACCTTTTATGTTTAGTTTAGAAAAGAAATAAGGAAGGAAAACAGCATGCTGCTAAGCTGTCATCTTAGCAACTGGCAGGAAATGAAGGTTGCCATCTGTGATTGAGAGCCTAGGAGAGTTCTCTAAATAAAACAGGTACTGGATATGAGGATAAGTACTTTGAATGTCCTCCTATATTCTAGGTTTCGGTAGAAATTGATGTGTAATCTAGAAGGTTAATGAGAGAAATAGAGTTTATTTGTAACAGTCTCTTTTATCCAAAAGAGTATTGCATTTTTATTCTACTTAAGTATTCTATTCATAAGTCTTGTTAATTTAAAATAGTATGTATTTTCAAAATTATATATTTACCTTTTGCTCAAACAAAAATCTAAGAAAAACATTATGGAACTATATTCTCACATTCTACAGGGCATTTACATACATGCTTGTATTTTCTTGATCCAATCTTCAGAAATCAGTGACAGAGCAGGGAACACCGAAACTAGTTACTTGCTTGGTGTGTGACTGTCCATTTGTCTTTCTGAATATCTGTGTGCCTATTTTGTGCAATTTGTATAAAGACATGAACACATGCGACCCATAGGGGGGCTGTTCTCAAAAGGTTTTGGTTATGTGGAATGTGAAAACATAGCAGAATTGAAGCATCTGGAAAGAGCCAATTCATTCTCTTTAAAAAAAGTTTGTTCCCATGAGAATTGCTTGAGGTAATGGCAGTCCAATAAAAACATGCCAGGAAAAGTTACCAGACTAAGCTGGGGCTTGCTAAGGCTTGTTAGAAAGTATAACAGTGAATGGGAGCTTGTATTTTAGAGCCAGTAAACCAAATGAGGTACTCCACAGTGGGCTTCCTGCTTCAAATGTTCTGGAACCGAAATACAGGTTGGTTAAAATCTGAGCTTCATAAACGTGTGAATAAGTGAAGCTTTTAATGCAGAAAGTGACCAAAAGAAGTTGTAAATTCGGTTATCCTGAGCTTTTGGATAAACAAAAACAAATAGTGCTTGTGGGGTTACAAAGACTTTGCTACATCATTCCATTTAATAACCACACTGATTTAAGCTTAGGCGAAGACTACCTCCATCACAGAAAACACTAGTTCAGTTCCAATTATTAATATCTCATTGGGTTAGATTTTTACCTCTCTAAAGCTGTAATGACCTGCATCAATAAGTCAATATGGAAGTTTGTAATGAATTATGAAAAAGGCATTATGCAAACATGTATAATAATAGCATGTTCGTATCTCTGATGCTGGCAGATTGACATCACTACTATAAAAACATTTACTGTTTCAACCATGGATGGATACTAATCAAGGAGAGAAGGAACCTAGAACTAAGAAGAAATTTTCTAACAGTTAGAACAATTCATCAGTGGTACAACTTGTCTCCAGAAGTTGTGAATGCTCCAACACTGGAAGTTTTTAAGAAGAGATTGAACAACCATTTGTCGGAAATGGTATAGGGTTTCCTACCTGAGCAGGGGATTGAACTAGAAGACCTCCAAGGTCCCTTCCAACTCTGTTATTCTATTCTATTCTATTCTATTCTATTCTATTCTATTCTATTCTATTCTATTCTATTCTATTCTATATGCTTATATGCTACAAGCTGATTGTTCTCTTCAAATTCATAAATATGTGTTTATTTAACATTTTTGGTACTCTTTAGTGACAGAAATATTGTTTGGATCCCAAAACTTGTCTGTCTGGCCATCCATTATCTATCTATCTATCTATCTATCTATCTATCTATCTATCTATCTATCTATCTATCTATCTATCTATCTATCTATCTATCTATCTATCTATCTAATCTCAATTTTATTATGTGTAATTCAGAGAGGCATGTATCTCCTATTTTTCTAACAACAACTCTTTGTGGGGGCAGGATTGAGAGGGCTGGACTGAAAGAATGGATTAAACATGGATAAAGTTCCATGTTGTTCACTTCTAAAAGAAAAAAGAAGGGGAGTATAATTCTATTATTTACAACCACCCTAAAAATCTATGAAGAGAAGAGGGACAGAGAGAGGAAGGGAGAGAGTGGAAATAATATGCAACACAGTATGAATATAGACTTTGTTATATCAAAAATCTTTGCATTCACAAAATCCTATTATGAATGAAAAAATGTACTGTGTCTGTGGACATTCTCTTCCTAGAAGTGAGATGGGCCCCCTCTCTGTGGGCTTGCTTGGGGTTCATGGAGAAACACACAACCATAGAGTAGATTACTGCCTGAAAGCCCTCTCACCATTTTTTTAATTCATTTTTAACATCACTTGATTCTTTTAAAATTTTATATAATAGTTTAAATATTTATTTGTACATCACCCAAAGTACAAATGTGAGGAAAAATAACAATTTAAAAATTTGATAAAATAAATAAATAAATCTTTAATTTCAATCCACTGTAATTTATATATGAGTTTTGAAACTATGAAATTTTAAATAAAATCTCTAAACTACTCCTCTAAAGCTAGAAAAAAGCAAAGGTATGACAAAGGTCTAAGATTTATTCATGTATTTCACATTAAAATTCATCTCAAAATTAGCTACAAGATCTTTCATTATATAATTTTTGTTGCAACTTTTACAAAGAAGATAAAAACTAACACAAAATAATAAAGAGTAAAAGCAGTAAATATATTTGCAGCAAATATAAGTACAATTACAAAATTATCTTTTGCTTTATGATAACAAAAGTTCCCTTTTTTCTATTGTCAAAGGTTTTTTTTAATCATCAACCCCATAAATAATAAATACTTATTTTTCTCTTTTATGCAAAACGTTTATAAGGGGTTTTCAATCAGCGATAAATATATTGTTTTCCTCTAATCAAGGAGTTTATGTAGCCATCACACAGGTTTCATCATCTTCATGCTACAAGATCTTTAATATTATAGCAATGTAAACTGTTAAGATGAGATTAAAATGAACAGAAAAAATAGAGGATTAAAAATGGTGTTTTCTAATGTAATTTTGAAGCATTTTAACTCCATTAATATGACGTAAGGTAAATGTTTGCTTTATATTTTAATTTTGGACCCTAACTTGATGCTAAAAATATGATAAATACTTGAATCACAGTTTCAAATCTAACCTTTCATCATACTATGATTACTTGTCAACCTGTCTTAAGTTTTCTGAGCATCTCAAATAATATTATGTTAACAAAGTTTCAAGTTCCTATTCATGGTTTTTATTTGACATATAACTTACTTGTTAAGTATTTTGCATCTTTTAGCACTTGAAAAATTCTCCAGTTGTAATGACTCTTGGGTAAGAAAAGCAACAGCAAGATGAAAATAGTTGTTCCAAAGCTGGAAATGGCAAAAAAATACAAAAATGTCAACATTTTAATACTGAAATATAATGATACAGATAAGTTAGCAAAGATATAATTTATATTATGTATATTAATGTCAAGAAAATATCAAGCTACTGAATATTTATTAACAAAATCTTTGTATTGCTGCATTGGGGAGTTCCATGTTGGAGATGGTTGCTAGATTGATGGTAGATTCTACCTCCCTGCTTGCTCTCTGCTCTCTACCTGTCCATCTTTTGTTATCAACTTCTGTTTTGTTTACACTTCTGTTCATTTCTTCATTTAAATCACATAGAATAGCTCCACAGCAAGATGGGAGGCAAATAAATTTAACAAATAAATAAATATTGATTAAAGAAACGTACTTGTCTAATACTGAAATCAAGTAAAACAAAAAAGGAATGAATATCTATTTATATTGTACTTAAAGTGAAAACCTTTAAAAATCTTCTTAAATATAGTTTGAGCGCCTGCCAAAAGAAAAGAGGTGTTCTTTATTGTTCTATTGAATACTGAGGAAAAAAATCATATAGCACACAAGGTTGAAGATGATGTTTTAAGTTTGTTTTTTGAGTAAAATTTGGCTTTGCAAAAATTATTCAGTGAAGTATCTGAACAAATTATATGACATAAAACAAGTGACCTTATCTTTGCTTGATTAAAATAAAGACATCCCAACAGATTATTGGTGAAGATTGGAGAAGACGTTACTTATTGGTAACCATAAGTAAGAGATGAGGTATGGGATGAATTTTTTATACTTCTTATGAAAAAAGTGGGGAATTGCTTTTTTAAGGGGGATTATTTTTCTACTTTTTTCTTCCTTGCTTTTTTGCATCTTCTTTCTCTTTTAATCTGTATTATCTTATATTACTGTAATATTTTAATAACATTATTATAAAAAGAACTTTAATAATATGGATAACTAAAATACAGATTGTCATTATGTCTAAAAACTATATAAACTCTATATATCTGTACATATAGAGTCTATTATAAATAATTATATACATACCATATCTTTTCCACATATAAATAGCACATTCAATGAAAATCTTAAAAAAGAGGACTACAGAAACATATATTGAGAAGGACTTTTAGAAATAATAAGACAATATTCAGTGTATGTTTTACCTGTAGCTCAAAGCTGGTTTGATCAAGAAATTTTTTGTTCAGCATATCTGCATACTGATTAATTGCTCGCAAAAAGACTCTGAAAGATCAAAAGAAAATTACATAATTACACATTTAAGACTTTAGTGCCTTTATAAGTTTGGCATTCCAATTAGCTATAAATCTAAAACTGCCAGGAAAATAGGTGTTATAGCAATAATTTTAAAATATGTGCAATTTTACCACTATTAAGTATACAGAATTATGTGCAGATACTTCAGAGTCAATCAAGGAAATTAGCATATGTAGAATCTGATAAAAACAGGAACCTTTTTGATGAATTCATTTCTCCTTACTATAATATCATGAAAAGATAATCAACAATTCTACTTACATATAAAGCAAAAACATATTTGTCTCATAAAGCCACAAGACTTCATTGTTAAGAATCAATAGCTGATGAACAGTGCTTTGAAAATTCTAGTTGTCAAATGCTTTTATCTTTCTGTATAATTTATGCGTAGTTCATCAAAAAGAGTATAATTAGATAAAACCTTCCCCCCAAAAAATTACTTTCTACAAGAATAAATCTTACTATTCAGCAACATAATGTTAAGTGTAACTTCCTGATCCCTCACATCAAAGCTTTCAGATCCCTTTCACCACCATGATGAGAAAACGGAAGTCCTGAGCCCAAAGCAAGGCTGCAACAAGTGAGGGGAATAGTAGCAAGAGTAGATCACATTTCTACCTCTTCCTCACTGCTGCTTCAGTAGATCTGAATTCCCGAGTGCCTCTTCAACCTATCCAGAGTCAGCAAAACATCCATTCTGCTACTAAGGAGAGGAGGAAGAAAAAGCTGACAAGGTCAGTAGTAATAGAGAACGTGGTTTTCAAGTAGCCTCTCCCTCTCTTTTTAAAGATCAATATAACAGAGCGAAAGTGCCAAAACTTCTGCTTTCAAAAGTTTCATCAGAAGATTGTTCAAACATACCAGTTAAAGTCTTGATAAACTATGCTGACTTTTTAAAAGGTATAATTAATATAACTCTGTGACATTATCTGAAAGCATTGCAATCATGAAGGGCAAACTCCAAGATTCTTTCTGAATGATCTATCTTGTTTACATAACAACAAATAGGGTAAAAGAGGAACCCACATTAGGGCAGAAATAATAAACTTAATTACTCCTAATACATTTCAATATTAATTAATAAAGTTTAGAAACTGAAAATATATGGCACTTCATAGTATCTTGAAGAAAACTCTTCCTATAAAGCAGACATGTCAAACACAAGGCCCGGGGGCCGGATGCGGCCCGCAAAGTGGTTTCATGTGGCCCGCGAAGCCATCCTAGAAACAGTGAGGGAACGGCCCCCGCTGCCTTGGCCCTGGCCCAGGCCAGCCGGGAGCCAATGTACAATTTTGTGGTGGCCATCTTGGCACTTGCCCCGGTGGACCATGCCTTGGCACTTGCCCCGGTCCCGCCCCCTTCTGCCAGAGACCCTCAGATCTGTCCCACTCCTGCCCAGGCCCCCATAGGCACCCTTGATGCGAATGATGTAGAACTGACCACACTCAACCAGTAGCCACACCCACTCCATCCATGCCCACCCAGTAGGCTGCACCCACTCTGGCCACACCCACCCGGCCTCCCCAGGGCAACCGCAATGCTGTTTCAGTGAAATTGAGTTTGACACCCCTGCTATAGAGGTATCAAGAATCATTTAGGTACATTTACAAATTATCTCGTAGTATACTAAAATTAATATATCTATTTCTCTTCTATTTTGATTCTTTCTTTTCTTGGACCATATTTTGATGAGCATTCTTAGTCAGACATTTTTCTTTTTTAAAAACAGCCTCAGAATATTATATTTGAATCTGTTAAATTACCAAGGAAATCTACTAAATTAAAAATTAAGTAATTTTTTTAAAAAATACTTCCTTTTCATCTAGTTCATTATTTTTGAAAGAAATATACTTATACATATTTATCACTATTCAACAAAATTTTATTCCACTAATAAAAAAGTATTAAGATGCAAAGCTGCCATACTGAGTTGAACAACTGCTGGATTCATGCATCACTCTTAAGTAAAAGCAAACCATAATTTGTATGTACAATATGTTGCACAATAAATCATGGCTTATAAATGACAGTTTCTTAGTCCATATAGCATATTAAACCATGACTAAGAAATACTATGAGATATAGTATAAAGTAGTGGTATATAATAGAATAAAGTAGTATAGCATAGTCGCTTCATGTTGGCATATTATTTCTCATCATGAGGATGGCACATACAAAAGAAACTTCATAAAAAATTCATAATCAGATATAATTAGTCCTCAACTTAAACCCAGTCATTTTATACAATAGCCTCAGAATGGGTGCTTTATGCCCCAATAAAGTATATCCAGCCATCGTAAAATGTCACACATATCTTCACGGTCATGTGAAAGCATTTCAGGCACTTGGCAACTGCTTGCATTTATGACCATGTGAATTGCGGATGTTGTTGTTTTTTGCTAAAAAACATCAAAAACACTCATTCAGAATAATGGATTCGCTTTACAACCGCCATAAAAGATGACATAAAAATCACATGGATGCCTTGACTTACAACTTTAATGACCAAATTTCTGGTCCCAATTGTGGTGGTAAATTGAGGACTACCGATACAGTATAGCTCCATAAAGTCTGTACAATTGGGCAAGTTACAAATTAATCAATCAATCTCATTAAGTTACTGTTTCCATTAGTATGGTTTGGCAATTTAGTATTTTTCCATAAAGTAGCAGTCATGGGAGCAATATTCTTATATGCTTATAAAATACATGTTTTCTAAGTCTCATCTATAAATCATTATCCTCTAAAGATGAAAAGATAAAGTTAATTATGATACATCAATACCTGATAGACAATTGCTCCAAAACACACACATGCACACACACAAAATGAAATTTTGATTTTCATCCTGTTTCTGCCATTTTTGTTCTTGATTAAGCACCACAATGTAAACAAAACACATTGCGTGGAGGAGAAACGGTTGAAAGTGAAGGAAAAAAAAGAACGTGCTCTTTCTACTCTAACAATATAATCAAAATTATAATACAGGTGTAGAATCTGTTCTGCTACATTAGTCTGAGAACACTTGTGTGGCTGACACTGCTGGAAATGGATCACTAATGCCTGGGAAAAGAAAAAATCTTCTGAAGCTTTAGGTAATCTCCTGACTGAGCCATGCAAAAGCTGACATATTTTCACATTTTAACAGGAGAGAGAACATTGTTATTAAGAAGCAAATAAGGGTATGTTAAAGTAATTCTAGAGAGAAAGTATTCTAGTAGCTAGTGGGGAGTTGGGTCCAGACAGTAGTGTCTGCTTTTTAAGGGAAAGGATGCATGAGCTCTTTCCTGAAGAAGTTTATAGTAGTCCAATTGTTTCATCCAGTTTCCAACCCTCTGTTTCTAGGTAAGATTGCAGGGAAGTATTACAGCAGGGGTCCTGCAAGATGGAGATTATCTAGACCAGGAGTCCCCAATCCCCAGGCCACAGCCTATACCAGGCTGTGGCTATTTGGAATTGGGTGGAGCATGCACATGTGCAGCTCAACTTGCACGAGCGGGGGCACTCCCTTGCATGCACGCCAGCCAACTGCTCGCACAAGGGCTCCATGTGTACATGCACCAGCCCACCACTCCTGCAGCCCAGTTCCCCTCTCCCCCCCCAAGCTGGACCACTAAGCTGCAAAGGTTGGGGACCACTGATCTAGATCCTTTAGACTAGTTTCAGACTGGGGCATAATAACGAAGTGGCACTGATGAGCTTTGGCAGAGTTGGAACAGAGGCCAACTATTCTGGCTCTACTTATCTTTCTCAATATCATTGATCGTGGTAATTTTCTGGACCACCTATGAGATTAGGAATGGGGGAATTACAATGCTCTGTAGCACTTCTTTCTCTATGATTGGGACCAATCACTTTTGATAGGGGATAACAGATCAAGTGAGAAACTTTGTTCTATATAAGGTATTTCAAAGCTTGACACTCTCAGCCCTCTTGTTTAAAATCCTACCAAAGCTGCCAAGGGAGATCATCCATCAATTTAGTATCCAATATCATCAGATGATATTCAGATGTACTGTATATCTTGGCCCCAGGCTTATCGCGTAATGCTCTAAAGTCTTGCCTGTGCAGATTTGGATTTGGAAGATCAGGCTCAGTCCTGTAAGTCTAATGGCTGTGGCTGTTTATATTTTCAAGTATGGAGAGCTTCTATTTTTAGGTCAGAAGAGGGTTGCACTTCCTCTTTCAGGGCTGGTGCACAATTTAGGAATCAGCAGTTATAGTCAATAATATCATTGCACGAATGTCAATTTTGACAATACCTGGGCCAGGAGGGTTTTAAAACAGTTACTCATGAGTTGGTTTCTTACATTTGCAAGATCGCAATCCCCTCTACATGGCGCAGCCCTTGAAAGAACTTTCCAGCTGCAGCTGGTCCAAATACAAAATCATTTAATACCTTTGCTTCTTTTAACTACATTCCTATCAGTAAGCTCCATGGTACAATTCAAGATATTAGTTATTATGTATAAAGACTTTCATTACAAAGAAGAGCAACAAAGATGATTAGGGGACTGGAGGCTAAAGCATATAAGGAACGGCTGCTGGAATTGGGTATGTCTAGTTTAATGAAGAGAAGGACGAGGGGGGACATGATAGCAGTGTTCCAATATCTCAGGGGCTGCCATAAAGAAGAGGGAGTCAAGCTATTCTCCAAAGCGCCTGAAGGCAGGACAAGAAGCAACG